>NC_056735.1:1283599231-1283871731 GCF_019279795.1 Protopterus annectens
ACTGCTTTCATATAAAAAAGTTGTTGCCAGACAGTCAAATGACTAGATTATTTAATTGAACAAATGAGAACTGAAGTCTTTATTATGCAAGACATCAGCAGAATGCCATTGATTGGAGGTGCAAGTTACAGTAGAATTCAATACTTGCAGCACCAGCATTTACAAAGAAGCATGCAGAAAAGGAGACTGACAAGACGTGCCAGTTATGTGTACACTGATGTCCTTGCTGGAGATGTACATTTGTATGAACATTTAGGAAAGCATAGCACTTATGGCAAGCACAATTGCAAAGCCGTTTTCATTTCAGTGTAACTAGTGCTTGCCATAAGTGCTACGTTTTTCCACCATGCTGGTTTGAATGTCATCTGTTCTCCCTATTTGTACTGAATGATAGCGATCACATAATTAAAGCAGGCTTAAGCAGTACTGTTTAAAAGAGGGGAATGCAAATGCTGGTATTTTTTCCTCTGGGAGCAAAAACTGTACTGGATTTGCACACATTTTAAAGGAAGTTGAGGATGCTGTAGGTGGGAATGTAGTTACATCATGTACGATGTCACAAAGGGGGAGGTGATTAGCTAAGTGGGTGTCAATGTTTCAGCTTCGGTCCGAATCAAGAAACTGATTTTTGAAACGAGATAGTGTCCCTTTAACACATAGCATTCATGCCTCAGGTGGTGCTGCAGGGCTGCCTCTGTCGGATGCGCATATTATACTTCCCTGTACATGTTTGTGAGCAGGTCATGTCATTTTAGGCATCCATGTTATTATTTGAGTGAGTCAGAGGGGGTATCATTCCCAGGGTTCCTACTGAGCCAGTGTATGTGCTATGTGTTGCCTCTTTGCCAAGGCCAGGGCATACTGGGCATGCCTCCTTCTGCCTACTGGGGCAGGCTCAGGTTGTTCCTCCTCCGAGTCACACTCTGCCTGTGATGGCCTTGACAATGGTGGGGGGCTGTTTGGCCCGGCCCTATGCTGGTCCTGCTGCAGCTGTTTTCGCAAGATCATATTATGTAGCATAGCACATACCATGACAATTTGGGTACATGTAGTTGGTGTGTACTGCAAGGTCCACCAGATGTGTCCAGACACCGGACCGTGACTTGAGCAGCCCAAACACACGCTCTATTACATTACGTGTTTGTGCGTGTTCCTCATTATGGCATTCCTGTTCAGGTGTGTGTGTGTTTCTGATGGGTGTCATCAGCCACGGCTCCAGTGCATAACCTGCATCCCCCACTAGGTGTCCGTGTGGGATGTCCCCACTGGCAAATGTCTGGTACAGCTGCATCAAATGCCAGATGTGGGAATTGTGGTAACTCCCAGGGCAGCCAGCACACACATTCGTTATTATGCCCTGGGCATCACACATAACCTGGCAGTTGATGGAAGGGAAGCCCTTGTGGTTAATGTAGGCCCTACCCCGCTCACCGGCTGGTGCTTTGATGCGTATGTGCGTGCAGTCTATTGCACCTAGTACCTCAGGGTATTCCGCTATTTGCTGGAAGAGACGCATATTGCTGGCCAATACCTCACGGGCATTGGGGAAATATACATGATCACCGACATGTGCTGACATGGCATCCAGGAACTGGTGCAGTACCCTGGAGGCTGATGCCTGTGATATCCCCATCATATCGCCAGTTGGTCTCTGGAAGGTACCTGTTGCTAGTATTCTTAGGCCAACGCATACCTTGGTTTCCACTGGGATGGGTTCCCCTCTGTTGGCTCTTTGTGTGAGGCGTGGCCTGCACAGCTCAACAATTTGCTGCAGGAGCTCTCTGTCCACTCTATAGCGCTCTACTATCTCCAGCTCATGTAACCCGTGGTAGGTGACCCTGGGCCTGTACACTCTTCTCCGTCTCCTCACTGTGGGTTGTCTGGCACCATCTGCATTGTCACCACCCTCAGCAAGTCACCTATGTCTCATTATGACAGCTATGGCAGACCCTAACATTTCTGCTCTGAGTTCAGCTTTTTCAGTTTTCACTTCTATTAGCTTACTCCTGTCTTGCAGTGTCTCTTAAGGGAAACATCCTGCACTACTGTTTGCAGAGTTTTAAGTGCTGGGCTGGGCTACTATTCTGCCTGTGTAATTGCCTGCTTCTAATTGTTTTCACCTGCTAGCTTCAGCAGTTATCCCTGCTAGCTTCCTATTAATTCTGTTGCTTCCTTTTTCCTCTCTGTTTCCTCAGGGGGGAGCAACGTGCATACTATCTGAAACACGCTCACAGTGGCTTACACGCATGCACACGTGCTTACACGGTTCAGAATCTACTTATTCGGGTTAAAACGCGCGTACACCCACGCAAACACTGTTACACGTCTGCCAACAGCCTCCAACATACTCAGCCTGCCCTACACGCGCGTACACCCGCGCAAACACTGTTACACGTCTGCCAACAGCCTCCAACATACTCAGCCTGCCCTACACATGCGCACACCCGCGCAAACAGTGTTAAACATCTCCCAACACGCTCCCACATGCTCAGTCTGCCTTACACGTGCACACACTGCCCTACTCGCGCTTCATGGCGCGCACACGTTTGCATGCACGCCCAGCAGGAAACTTTGGTGTAAGTAACAGTGTACACCTTCCATTTCTTGACTTTCCATGACTTATCTAGTGGCACACCTCTTTCCATGATCTGTGCCTGTCATCTGTCATGTTACACTGGCCTCCAATGAACTGCATTTCTTTCTACCATTCCCCCCTGTGATGTCACCTATCTCCTACTCTATTCCTCCCCCTTATGTATCTCTTACACTACTCAGACTGTGCTCATTTGCTATGTGACTGTGAGATTCAGTATCCTAACCTTCATTTACATGAGATTGCCTACTAATGCTTAATTACATGTCTTAGACACAGCTTTCCCCCTTAGCAGCCACTACACGGTGGCCATGTTGTTTTTGGTCTGCTGGTCCCTGCATTGTCATTCCATGTATTGCATGAAACCCACATTTGTGGGTTTATAACCTTCATTTTCATGTTTTATACAGCGCAGCCCGTTTGCGCGGGGCTGCGCTGGGTTTAAACATTGACGATCTCCGAAAAAAAAATTATATTTTTATTATTTTGGCATTGGGTTATATTGCCAATGGCCACATATTTGGCCATTGGCATGCTGCCTGAGTCATATGCACCCATTTTTGGAGCTGACATGGCTCCGTTGTGGAATTTGCAGAAACGTACTCAGTTGTCAACTGAGTACATTTCTGCAGCTAAAACGTCTCTTACACGGACTGGTTTCTGCTTCGTGGATCGCTAATATACCTCATTTGCATACCTTTCGGATGCAAGTGAGGTATTTAGCATGTCCACGCCCAGTCCGTGTAAGAGACGTTTTAGCTGGTCTCTTACACGGAGTTTAGGGCTGTTCCTGGATCGTGACACTTGCATGGAGTGTTGCACGTCTCTTACACTCCGTGCAAGCCTTCGTGAATCCTGCCCACTGAGTATTATACAATTACAATGTTGAACTTGTATTATCTACAAGCATATTATTTCAATTTATTATAATCTATAATATAGCTGAGAATGAGGCCACTATACTCTTTTTGCCTTATTTTGTAATATATTATTCGATCAGTACTTGGTTCATTATTATTCAGTTCTTTTGAACTTGTGGTTATCACCCTTCAATATATATATATATATATATACTAGTGGTATATATTTTCTGCTTTTTTACACTATGATATGCATTCACAAATAGTGACTATGCGAGGGGGCCCGCAGGATTTTTTGCAGGGGGGTGCAAACCCAGAGCCCCACCCACATAGCTATCCCCGCCCCCTGCCAACACAGCCCCACCCACATCCACCCACCTCAAGCCCCGCCCACACAGCCATTCAAGTGTCCCATTACTTGGCTATTTCTCCCCATTTGCCATAGACATTGTTCAAATCTCTGTGTACATACTGTTTTATGCTTTAGTTCTACAATGATTACAGGCAGTTGGATTTAATTTACAACTTTTATTTCAAACATTATAGCCCAAATACTGATAGACATTTACTAAACCTAAACAAAGCAATAGTCTTACAATGAAAACAGACTTGGCATTAAAGCTTCTCTACTTTTGAAACTCACATTCAATGAAACAGCATTGAAACCCACTTTCAAAGAAAATGCATCTGGCCAGTGGCAGATTATTTACGAACTGTTTTCAAGCAATAGGCTCCTTGCACACTGTAAGGGCCATGCAAAAGTTATTTGATTTACCTGATTGTATTAATTATAATATATAATATATAACTGAATTATATCCCTTGTATTACACAGCAACACTTGTTTGAGTGTGTTTTAAATTTATAGTTTTGAACATTTTTTCCAGTAAGCAATGAAACAAAACATACAAACCAATAATGACAAACTGCCCAATTCAGAACATTTCAACCATAAAAGGCCACTCATCACAATCCACCAATATCAGTCAATACACACAATCTCTGCCGAAGTAAAAGTAATCTGAATAATTCCACATTAAATATATCTGAAACTAATGAAGAGGTTGTTGCTAGAAAACAACTGTATATTTCAGTGTTTCATCTACAAACTCAGTGCCTGCTGACGTCAAAGAATAAATTGCCAATGTTAAATTAAAAAAAATGGTAAGCTGGTATATTGCAATAGAAAATGGATGGCAAGCTGAAAAACAGGTTCATAGTTATTAGGCATCTCATCCAAAGGAGGACATCCTCAGGACTGCAGCATACAAATGTACATGCTGTATGAATAAAACCTCAAGCCTCTACATTAAGATGTAAGTATTCTACTTGTGGTGCTACTAACACAGCTTTAAAACTTTATACCACAATAGAGATACCATTTGCTAAACAAAACAGTTGCACATTGTAAATAGACTTGGCATGAGCAGCAGTAAACTTTAAAACTCACAGTTCCTTGAAAATGCATTTGAAAATAAATTCCACCTGCTAACTCTAACTTGGGCATTTCACTGCGTGTGTCTCTCTCACACAAACATACCACACCCCTCAACCTTAGTGCAAGAAGTCTGGACAAAGCCTAAAATAAATAGGGACAGATTATAAATATGGCTGTCATAAACTTAGAAAATTGCAAGAGTAACATAATTTGTGTTAGTATGCATTTTTCTAAATGATATGACGTCTAAAACTGAAATCTCATTATTTAGCAACTTCAATCCTTTTCAGGAGGAATATGGGGCAAAAATCTGGACATTCTGCAAAACCTGGACAGCTGAGGGTATGCTACCTCCTCTTACACACACACACACACACACACACACACACACACACACACACACACACACACACACACACACACACACACACAATAATTCTGGTCAGGCTTGAATTCGTTCTGTAATGTGGGGATGTGAGTGGGCAAATTTGATATGTCAAAAACTTGTCAATAATTAGAAATAATGATAGCATAACTGAAGATGGAAGGCGGACATTTATTTTGGTTGGAAGAATGGAAGAAAAAGTGGAAGAGAGGAGCATGCTCCTGATGTTGTGGGCATAGTGGATAAACGGTTGTCTAGCTAAACATAGAAAGGTAACGAAACAGAAAATTCTTTAAGAAGGAGGGAAGGAAATCTTAAAGTGGCAAAGATACTCAACAAGGAGAATACATTTGTAGTGGTATGGAAACAGTATAGAGGAAGATATTCAAGCTGATTTTTAAGAAGGGTAGTCTGAAAGAAGAGCTAAGGAGAAGTTAAAAGGAGGAAAGGGTGTATGAGGTTACTGTACAAACTTATAATATTTAGAACATTTATTAGCAGCTTACAAAGTGGATAATTTATTGTATTTATCCTTTGTTGTCAGGATTAGTTCTAGTAGCCTATTAGCTTTTTTAAGGGAGATATGGTATTTCTTATACAAGGGGAAAATTTGTCCAGAGTATCAGGGAACTGCACCTACTATTTTCAATAGGTGGAATGGGATGTTTTATATCCACCTGAGGTATCACTAACTCAGTCAGATGGGATCTTAGTTTAATGTTCCTTCCAAAGTATAACACACACTCAGGAATGCAGCACCTCCCCAGCACTGTACTGTAGTGTCAGCAATCTAGTTACCTAGAGTGGAAATAGAACCCACAGCCTTCTGGTCTTCTGCATCAAAGGAAAGTGTGCTACCTGATGTATTACTGACACTGATAACATAGGTTCATTAAAGAGCTGCATCTGTACTGAATACATGCTTTTGTTTTCACCCTTATGGATGACAGTTGTAATGAAAGACTCATAAACTTAAAATCATTATATTACTTGGTTAAGGAAAGTCACAGCTATGGAAAACTGCAAATGAGAATGTCTAGATAACATTTTTGAGAATTTTCTCCTCCCCATCACTGTCCAGTGCCACGCCACATGGCCATCTCCAGGTCTACCGGATGCATCTTCAACCGTCTCCGAAAGGGCTCCTAATGACAAGAACTTGAGGTTGTCCTGTGGGATCTGACCATTCACATCCACCGGGGGGGGGTCTATTAATTTTTTTATCATCTAGCTCTGATGCTTTCCCCCTCCACTTGGTCCTCTGTGGTATATGGTAGCACCCATTTCAACCTGCCACTACATCAGACACCTAATTGAACCTGAGTCGCCTGGACTGTATTGAGGGTTTTATCCATCTATGCCATTAGCTAGATAATATGTTTTTGCGCACTGACTAATATAAGATAATAATCAGAGTTGCATATTTTAACTCATAAATATTTATTTATTTAACATGTTTACCAGGAAAGTCCAAATTGGAACAAGCCAATTTTCAGTAGAGGCCTGGGGAAAACCACTCCAGATGCATGTCTTTGTGACATGGGAGGAAACCACAGCACCCAGAGGAAGCCCACACAAACAAGGACATGCACACTCCACAGAGAAGGCACCCTGCCAAGAATCAAACTGGAGACCTCTTGCTGTGAGGTGACAATGCAAACCACTGCACCACTGCACTGTCCATTCATACTTGATAACCACCTCCTGTTCATATTTTAATTTAACAAAGCAAAAGCATATCAATTTACACCCATTAGTATTAGAAAATACAGCAAACAAAAATAAATGCCTATATGCATATTTAAAATTATTCCAGCAAATGGAAAAGAAACCCTTTACTGTGTATGACCTTAATGCATTGTATACATAATATCACATAAATATACATGCAGAATTCATTTCTTTTACTGTCACAAAATGGAACTGCACTGATAAGTACTTTATTTTTACCAGGCCTGTGAGTCAGCATTATAATGAACTGACTTTCTTGTCAACAGGACAGGATTACAAACTCATAATACTACGGAAGTCCTATATGCCTACTTAAGCTGTGAAACAGAGCCCTCATGTCACTGAGATAGGAGTGAAATTAAATAATCTGTTTGAAGTTTATTAAAATGCCATGCTGGAAACTTGTGAAGCCTATCTGCTGTCTCCTTTACAAGATAATGGAGAAATAGGAGCAGGAAACAGGGAGAGATCTGTGTGAAATGAGTGACATCCATCTTTAAAAAGTTAATACTAGAAAAAGGAAATGAAACTAAAGGACCTGCAAATATTTGTCATTCTTGCTTTCATGCTATCTTCAATCTGTGCTATTTCAGGTAGGCATTTTTAAGTTTCTACAATATACTTTGGAAAGTTTTTGAAGCTGTATCAATTTTCATTAGGATAGAATCCTTTCACATTTGGATGCATGGATAGGCTTCCTATATTCTGAGACATATTTAATACTCAGTAAATAATTTTAAAGTGCACCTTTTTTAATTTACATAGTCCATTTGCCTTTCATTTGGAAAATAAAACATTTTCTTTACAAGATATATGTTTGGACCACTTCTTCTAAATTTATGAACAAAAGCATCATATCTACCTTTTCTTTTATGTTTGCTAAAATGTAATTGATACAAGGCTTTTTTTGCATTCTTTCATACATTAGTAAAAAAAACACCACAAAAACCAAGGTAAAATAAAAACCACCAAATAAGAACCTCGCATGGACCAAAAAATCAGCGGGGTTACCGGAAAATTAGCGTATCAAACTATTTATTGACCACTTTCATCAAAAGACTTCTTCTGAAGTATGCTACCTCCCTCTTACACACACACACACTATACTAAGAGTGCACCATGTTTAAAGTAGCATATCCTCAAGATCAGTGTGGAGTCAAACAAAACAAAATTTGTCTCAAAGGATCTTGAAAATAAAATTAGTGTATTTCTAGTCACTTAAAAAATGTTTAAAATACAAATCTGGAAAAAGTATTATAATGCTACTATGGACTGCTATAGGAGGCAGGACCTGCAGAGATGTTAATTCAATACAGCATAGCAAAAGCCTTCCATTAGTGCTCAAAATGATTTGGAATAAAACAGAAAGTGTTGGTCCTCTCTCTCTGCTCACCACTGTAAAAATGGACTATAAAAAGTACAAACAATCCAGTTAAATTAGAACAAACATATGCTACCTGACTATATGTAAGAATGTCTTGGCACTAAAAAATATTTAAGGATTTGGAAATCACTTGAATCCAGCACCTTAAGCCATAAAATCTGGTGTACTGTGGAAGTGTGTGTGTGTGTGTGTGTGTGTGGGGGGGGGATGCAAAAAAAAATTTTACCTTTCCTTATTCAAGAAGCAATTGGGGTGCTTAATTTTAGAAATAGTGTCTGAACAAGGCCATATCCAACCCAGAATTGAAAAAAATTCCCTGAGAACTGCTCTAGGGATCTAAACCTCACCACAACGATAAATAGGATGCGCTGGAGGGACAGATTCCTGTCCCAGAGACTCCCCATGCATTGGAACAGGATTCCAATCTACATTAGGCAGAGCACCTCACTAACACTCTTCAAGAGAAACCTTGACGAGTGGATGGGAAACATTAAATTTACCCTGGGGATCACTGCAGCGGCTCTGCTGGACAGAGGCACAGGGAACTAATCTAAGGGGGCAGCAAAAGCCAACACATTCTGGCTAGGCTTATAGATGCCCTCGGGCAGATAGCAGTGTACAAGTGCCTTCATATCAACAGATGTATGTAAAATCTAGGAAAGAAGTAATCAAAAGGATGTGACATGGTTGCACAACAATGTCAGTAACTTTCATATAGGCTAGAAGAGGAATGGTGGGTAAAAATAATGCAGAAAAACCATTGGTCATAGTTTTGCTATTTTCAAAAAATAAATAATAAAATAAAAAAAGGCTGAGTGCAATGGTCTCCATGGTTACTGTCATTCAGATGATGTTTTTTCAACTGATACTTAAACAGCAATGATAAAACAAAACACATTTAATGAAGGTGAAATAGCTGTTTAGCTACTAGTTGCAGCCTCTGCCTGAAACTGGCTAAGCCTACTTCACTGGCTCAAAAGTACTGATGGCTGGATCAAGCAGGAAAAGTCATCTAGACAACCAAGTGAGTTTTGCACTATGGAAAGCACAAGCTGTCTGCAAAGTAGCATTCTGATGCAGGCAATGTAAATTATACCAAAGTGACAGTGTAAGTAAATGGATGTAATTATCCTTACTTTACCTCTGCCAATGTTGGATCTCATAACCAAATGGAGAATCATTAACACTTTTCATGCCAGAATTAAAAGAAAGTGTGAGAAAAGCCAGCAGCATACCCCTGCAGGTGCAAACAATGAAAAGAGAAAGGAAGGAGAAAAAAAAAAAAAAAGACAGATCCACAAAAGGCTTCTCAAAAACCAGAAAAAAAATAACCTTACTGAAAATCTGAAGACCTTTCCACATTCATTCAAATAAAATCAACTAAATCCTTAAGAAAAAAAATTTTAAATACTGAAGTCAATGAAATAGAAAACAGTAGTAAGAGGTGCATCACGCCTTCCTCCAAGACTTAGTACCCTTTCTTCCACACACACACACACACACATACACATCACTGTCCCATCTTCCATCCAACTACTCACTCTGAAAGTGTCCCATCTTCCGTCCATTTCAGTTTCCGCGCGGCGTGCTCCTAAGTATCCGTCCATCCATCGCGCTTGTGAACCCGAAACCGTCCGTGTCCCGCCTCCATCTTCAGTGAAGTCCGTCTCAGTTCCCGCTTGCGAACCCGAAACCGTCCGTGTCAGTTCCCGCTCGCAAACTGGAAAATATGTGCACTGCGCGATGAGCGATGATGTCAGCACGCCCGCGACTGGACTTCTTTCTTCTTAAAGAAGAATGCGCCCAAAAAAAAAAAAAAAAAACTTTTTTTTAAACTAGTCAGCCTATTCCAGGGGGGTGCAAGTGCACCCCCTTGCACCTGCCTGCGGGCGCCCTTGTGACTATGGTATTGGTCTATTACCTTGTAATATGTATGTCATATAATGGCTTACTTCCAGAGCTTTGATTTTTATCTTTATAAATATGGCTTAATATCTATACCTCTGACATTTTTATGTCACTGGTCATATGCTTTAATCAAGAATGGAACATGCACTTTGTTACTCCAGCCACTGGGTGGTGCTGTAATATTGCTTCCGGGTAATCAGAGACTAGTATAAATGCAGGCTGCTTCATTTCATTCAAAAAAACTTTATTGTATTCATTGATAAAGGCTGAATAGCTGAAACCGGTCTGGATTTGAAGGAATTATAAATAAATAATCATTATTTCTTCATTACTGCATGTTCCCTATTGTTTTTTGCTGGTCGTTGGTGGTTTACATTGTTGGCTTGACCCTGCATGCCATCCTTGCGGAGCGTATGGTTGTTTACAGATAAAGAAAGGACAGACCTGTAGAGTAGATAATAGTACTGTTGTTAAGCAAATAGCCTATAATGGTATGAATGGACTGTTTTTCTCTCTCTCCCCCACCCATTATCTTAATTTATTTATTATTGTTATTAATTGGTTATGGTTTACTATTAACATATGTTTTTACAGTAACTGTATTTTGGGGCATGTGTTTTATTATTTTTATTTATTATGATGGTTGCATATTAACATATCTTGTTGAATTACCTTTTTTGTTGGCCTTATGCTGTAACTGTTACTGGCATGCTGTTAACATACTGATTGGTCTGTTATTTATTTTTATGTTTCACATAATATGCATTGATATGCAATTAGGTTATTTTCACTGTTCTGGGATGCTGTTATTACTAACAATGTTTTGTTCATAACTAACCTATATTTATTACTATAACTCCATCATCACAGCACATCAGGGTTGGTCAGATCACGGTGATCCATCTACTTTGCCTCAACTGGCTGTGGCATTAGGTCCTGGCATATCTAGGACAGAGGCTGGTGGTGCTCCTTCTGCTGCCCCATATCACCTTTGACGTTGGGTGGAACAGCCTCAGGGGATGTGGCCTGGCCTCCCCCTGGGAGTAGTGGTGGAGTGGCTGAAGTCACCCAAGAGCAATTGCCATCATGGTGCACAGGATCGTTCATCAGACATATGAGCATCACTTGCATCAGATTGAGGGCACACTGGGACACTGACCAACCTAGTGGGGCAGGCTGGCCCTGGTGTCTAGCCTCCAGCACAGCCACCTTTGAGGCAGTGAAGGAGCAGGGTCAACTGTCCCATAGGTGGGGATGTGAGTCATGCTGCTGTCATCTGGAGGCATGTACAACTCTGATTCAAAAACACCCTCCTCATCCAAGGTGATTACCTCCCTCATGTTTCACACACCACCCTTGTCTGCTGTCTTGTCTGTCTGAAAACACACCCTTTCCTACTCAACTTACCTCCCTTAACATATTTATGTCACTTCCCCAACATTCCTCTCTCTTCTTATTAAAAAATAAATAAATAAATACATGGGCACCTGTCCCAAAAAAAATATATATCGCCCCATACATAACTCTATATTTCACACACATTTCCACTGGACAGAACTAATTTGGTACAATTGGCTTAACAGCACCTTTATATTGTCCTCACCCCTCTCTCTGGGTTTGAGTGTCCAAATTCATCTACAAAATCTGTCAATATTCACAGCTGTTGCTGTACAAGAAATGGATAGCTACGGTTCTTTCCTACACCCGTCCTTCACTTCCCTACCTACCTTTCACAATGTTTTTTCTCCTGCTTGTCCCCATTTCACCACTTTCCTATCCCCCCTTTTCTTTTCTTTATGTCACTTAGCGCAAATTTGCGTGGAGCAGTGCACCCTGCCGTTTCATTTAAGCCAGCTTAAATGCACTTTAAGGAGCTTTAATGAATATATGTGTCTATTACATTGTTAGTCACATGTAGAAAATAAACACCTCTGCTAAGTTTTGAACCCCGGCCCCTCTCATGTATTGAGCACTGCATTAACCCACCATTCTACACAGGTCTTAAGCTAAATAGGTGCTTCCCACAAAACATACTGATTGCTACTTAAAGTCATTAAGCATGTAACTGAAAGAAAAAATTAATGGGAAAAATGGGAGTGTACTTTGGACTCTGGTGCAATAATACACCAGTGGACACCCAAAGGCATAATAATGGATGTAAGTGTGGTCTGTAATAGGAGGTATATGTGCCCCTTTACCAGCAACTTGTAGAAAGATACCTGCTAAGGCAGCAATGGCAATACACATGTACAGCTGTGATCCTGGTCAGAAATACAACCATATAAAGCCATCCACATACTCATGAATGTAGAAATGTTTCACACAGCCTGTATATGTGCACATATATCTTGCAAATACACATGCATCTGCAGTGATTCAGTTGCTCAGTGTGTTTAATGCCTTACTTGCCATACATTTTGCCACACAGTCCTGGGTTCAAATCCAGTTTTGTGTTTCAGTTCAATTACATTATTGTGATGACAACAAGTAATGACTGAGTCATGCATTCATAATCCACACAGGTTACTGCTAATTGATGAACTGATAACCAGCTTTGCAAGTCAAAGACCTGCAGGTAAGAACACACTACACATATCTGTATAGCCTAACTATGTGTTGCCTACCAATCTTGTATTGGCACTGTTGCATAACAGATGTTAATTAATCACATGCCTCGATTGGACTGTAAAGGGTACCCTTACCCTAGCTCTGCCATAATGACAGGGCTGGCACTGCTCCACACATACATGTACAGCTTGCTGTCCTCCAAAGTGTTCCCACTCCCCATATGTGTTCTAGCCCATAGCAGCAGCTGCAACCTGTAGCATACACAGACGTACATAAAAGTAGCTGCTACAGACCTACCATACCCCCAAACCCTCTAGAACAAGGAATCTGGACACAGTCATACGTAATGTGGGGACAAAGACCCATAGTTACATACGTTTTACAGTTTGCTCTTACAAAGGTAATCAGGTGATAAAATAACAGCTATGGCATTGGCATGTATATTCTAATGGGTATGAAGTCTGACAATCAAACATGTGTCTTTCATTACTAACTTCAACTCACAATGATTTGCCAGTGATTTGACAGATGACCACAATGTCATGAGACACTGACAACACATATTAGGTAAATCTGTGGACATACTGCATAAATCTCTACAGTTGACAGTTATGATACCTACCCTCTGTGATGATGTCATCTCCATGCCTCAGTAATGTCCATCTGAACAGCTAAGTAAGGGACCCAGGTCTACATGAAGGCCTTATATATTGCACTGTGGTAGCATGTCATTGGCTAATGATAGTGCAATTCAGCTGTGTTGGCTGCAATTAGCATATCAGAGCCACAGATTGATGCAGAGGCAATTACCTGTTAATGAGCAGTACCTTACAAGACAAGCAGCTGGTTATGGGGAACAAGTCTGTATGAGTCTTACCTCACAAAGAGACACTCTTTGCAAAACAGTAAAGTTCAACAAAGGAGTACTGCACTTCACCAGGCATGTAAATGATTTCTCCATATAACAAGATGCTACTAAACCAGCACAGCTCCTGATGCCAAACAGCAGGACTAAATGCCTCCCAAACACACGTATGCTTGTTCTGGAAGTCAAAGGCAAAAACAACAAGCTGCTACTAAGCCAACACAGTTCCTAATTCCAAGCAGTAGAACTAAACATCTCCAATAAGCACAGTCAGAGAGGTGAAACTCATCAAAGATAAACTCAGCCAGATGCAGATGGGAGGAATGGTGGTATGGGGAGTAGGGATTACAGCAGTAAGCCTGTCCTAGACCTACAGTAATGACACATCATTGATGCGCTGCTGTCCTGCACCTACAGGCATGCCTCTCTACTTTCCCTGATTTCACTCAAATATTTGTTCTGTCCCTCTTAATCCCTCCTATAATGGATGGCTGTTGTAGGAAAGCTAGTGGATTACATGTAAAACATAGTGACAATAAGTAAGGGTGTACACTCCTGTAACTTCAAATGATGTACAGTAATTCACCTCCTCTTATTCTGTCAATGTCTCACATAAATAGTCTGAGCATTTTCAAAATGTCCCTGATGTACTCTTGCTAAGTCCCTGTTTCTGGTGACATTTTTCCCTGTTTGGTTGACAGCTATGCCTAACATACCTATCAATCTCTTACAGCAAGAAATCTTGACAAAGCCATAATTAATGGGGGGACAAAGGCCCAATATTAGGGACACTTGGTAAATATTGCTCTTACAAACTAAGACAGTTAATAGAATGACAGGTATTACAGTAGCATGACTGGATTCTGCAGGGTATGATGTGTGAGACTCAGATACCTATCTTTATTTTCTGACATCAACCATTTGTCACACATTCACAAGTTTGTGTGAAAATGACCAAAACTATGAGGCAAATATCTTGGCATTCTGCAAACATCTGTATAGTTGAGAGGTATGAGGACTACAGGGAACATATACTACAGCAAGTTTGCACTGTTTACTGTCATTGTGGCACACTGGTGTTGTTGGACTGTTCCATACAGTTGTAATAGCACACTGCTATTAGTCTGGCAGGGGTCTAGATTGAAAGTGCGAAAGCCCTAGTCACTGAATAAATAAACACAGACACATATTCTGCGAACCGAGAATACACCAAACACCCTAAATGGTGAAATTCAAAAACTCGAACCGTCATAGTTGTCCCACCCCACCCCCCACTACGTACTATCTACCTACACAAACTAAATAAACCACATACATACACTAACTAAAACCCTACTTCTAACCCTAAACTAAACCTTACTTCTAACCCTACACTAAATCTTGCATATGCCACCATGTATGCACTTACCTTAACCCGCACCCTAACCCTATGGTCCGTAACTATTGCACACTTACCTTAAGAAGCTATACCCAAACAAACTAAATAATCCACACACATACACTTAACAAAACCCTACTTCTAACCCTACACTAAATCTCACATACATTACCATCTATGCACTTACCTTAACCCGCACCCTAACCCTAAGGTCCGTAACTATCGCACACTTACCTTACGGAGCTATACCGCAGTAGGGCCAACCATGACAATTCGACATTTTGGATTTCGTGCTTCAGGAGAACCAATGTTTTTGCAGTTCGATGAAGACTTGTCGATGTTTATGTATTCGGGTAAGTACACATTCGAGCTTCTAATAGGGACCCGTCTGGCAGTGGTTGTATGACCTATTAGTGGGGGTTTTCCTGTAGGGGTCACACTGTGGTAGACTGCAATGCTGGGTGTAGGAACATGCAGTAGAATCTGTCATGGCACACAGGTTGACTTTTGGCCATGGAGCAGAGAGACTGGTAATGCAGTTGTGGATCCTCATCTGTATGAGTCTGTGTGGATTACCATACATAATAGTGCAGGTAGTAATTGACTGCTTTTGTCTTGGCTTTCACAGGTGACCAGGGGGGTTGGAGTCTGTCCCCCCTCACAACCTGATGTCAGTGTCTCATTGGACTCTGATGATGATGGTGGCCATAGTGTGGCACAGGTGGGGTTGCTGGGGGCTGAATCTGTCCCAGAGGTTGAAATCTCTCTTCTGCCTCCATTGTCTCTGCACACACCCAGTATGCCCACACAGACCCAGTCCCCATAGGTCACAGATATTAGACAGTCAGAAGGTGGTGACATTGAACAGGGAAGTGTGGCAACTATGGCTCCAGTGAGTGTAGACAATGGCCATAGCTAGATAGCTTGCAAGATCCCACACATGCCAATTGACAGGGATGCTTGTAGCAGGCCTGCTGTCTGTCCACCACTTGTTGCTGGTGTCACATCATGAGTCACTCGAAGTATGTTTTGGGCCATCATGGAGGCACAGACACATTCTGAACACAATGCCAGATGTATGTTTAGGGTTATGAATACAGCACATTCTGACATCCATGACTGCTTCTACTGCATTGGGGACACCCTGGATCAGTTCATTGATGCAGTGGAGAAATGGTTAGCTGAGACAGTATCCATCTGGATCACACATTGTCTGTGCTGGAACATCTGGTTGGATTTGGATGTAGGTCAGCAACACTATCTGTTGAGAGTTCACATGGCTGTGCACAGTCAAGGTTTCATAGTAGCAGTACCTACAACACTACAGAGAAAGTGTACTGTCCACACCACAACATGGCAGACCATGGGCACTTGGTCCTAGGTGGTCCAATGGGGGACACAGCCCCAGCAGACAGCAGTCATCATCAGGTACTAGCAACGCATATGACCTTGGGCATGGTGGTGCCAGTACTACTCCTGGCAGAGCCAATTCCCATATTCATGGCCAGAGACAGTGAACTGTCCACTCTACCATGTATGGTCCACAGCTGTCCAACATACACATGTGTAGGGCTAGCACTGGGCTTGACTGTGTACATGCACACACTCAAACACCACTGTCACATGCAGGTCACTTACAGACCCACACAGTACCTTTCCATGGCCAATCTAACCCACCCCTTCCTGACTCACACACATGTTGTCAACTGTTGGGCACAGCCTAGGCCTCTGACACCCCACTCCACACCCTGTACATGTGATACCTGTGCTGCATCCCTGTCATCCATGCCATCAATTCAGGGAAATGCAACAATGTGTCTGATGCACACGGTGACTTTATTATTTAACATGACTTGTGTAGTTGTCTATTATTTTGCCATGCCACTTGTTGTGGCCCATAACAGGTACTGTATGCTGCCATGTGGCATGACTACACATCAAACTTTGGATATCTTATGTTGCATTATGTTGCACTGGAGGGAGTGTTACAAAATTATAGGTGTCACGGACCTGTGTGTTTTTCTTTTGTAGGGTTCTGAAGACAAATACCATGGACACATGGCGTCAATACAACAGCACAGAATGGCCTAGCAGCACAGCAGATATATAACAGCAGCAAGGTATGGCAGTATACTTGCATGGCTCTCTAGGTGCAAATGTGTAGAACAATCTATCAGGGACAATGGTGGCAGTCAGTGTACTCATGCATTCATACGTCGTGTTATGATCTGCTAACCTTTCTACGTGTCACCTAGGTTTTCTGAACCTACAAGTCAACAAGGTGTGGTGATGGAGTTGACATATGTACAAATATCCTGTGTCTGGGACAGACAGGTGGCAGACATCAGTTATGCATTTCTAGAAGGGGACAAAGTAGGGCCAACAGCTAGTCACAACACCATAAAATCCAGAGTCATTATACAGAGATAGGCCATATAGGTATGTCTATAGTGCTGCAAGGGGATGTTTACATATACACAGAGCTGGTTGATGTGAGATTAGAACCCCTACCTATCTAACAATACTCACTACAGGTTACAGTACTTATCACATGAGCCACAAAGTTTATCTGATATTAGATTGTCAGACAGCACTCTTAAAGTGGATGACATCAGCAGGCCTTGTAAAGAAAGTCAATGTAGAAGCCAGCAGGTAGTCACATGGCCTTAAAATGCAAAACCATTGCACAGACATAGGCCATATGACCATGTCTAAAAATGTTGCAAGAGGATATATTTACACAGACAGAGTTGGCTGAGGTGAAATTAGAACCTTTCTCTATCTAGCCCTGCATCCTATATCTTACAGAACTTATCATATGCGCTAGCAAATTTACCTAAGCATAGACTGTCAGCCAGCACTCTTAAGGTGGATGACATCAGCAGACCTTGTAAAGGAGAGGGAGACCAATGTAGAGGCCAGCAGGTAGTCACAGGGCCTTACAATGCATAACCATTGCACAGAGATAGGGCAGATGGGCATCTCTTTAGTGTTGCAAGGGGATATATTTACACACATACACACACACTCACACACACACACACACACACACACACACACACACACACACACACACACACACACACACACACACACACACACTGATCTGGCTGATATGAGATTAGAACGTCTCGCTATCTAATATTACACACTAAAGCCTACAGTACTATTCACATGTGCCACAGAGCTCATCTGATGTCAGAGTGTCAGCCAGCCCTCTTAAGGTGGATGACATCAGCAAGCCTTGTAAAGGAGGCCAATGCAGAGGGCAGCAGGTAGTCACAGGGCCTTAAAATGTATAACTATTGCACAGAGATAGGCCATATGAGCATGTCTGTGGTGCTGCAAGGGGATATATTTGCAGACACAAGGTGGCTGATGTGTGATTAGAACCTCTGTCTATTGAGTGGTATACATTATAGCTTGCAGTATTTATTGCAAGCGCCACAGTTTATACTTATCGTATATGGAAATGCAGGCACAGTACTTGTGGAGTACGCAAAGTAGCCTTGTGTTAGACAACATTTGTGGCCTGCAGAGTGATATTGCTTGGTAATGTTTTTGTATCTAGTGAGTGTGCACAGTTACCAGTATGGCCACATGTGCCTGGTTGCAGCAACCATTGTACATTACAACGCTTACACAATTGTGTCTGTCTACCAGGTGACATTCCACAGGTACAGGGGTCTGTGGGTGAGTAGATTATGTACTGTTGCGGACTTGGTCTGGTCCCATCGGACAACTGTTGTGAAATGTGATGTGTAAGTGCAGATAACTCCAGCATTCAGAGGGTATGTGGGGACATTCGTATATCCCCATACAATATATATATATATATATATATATATATATATATATATATATATATATATATACACACACACACACACACACACATATATATATATATACATATATATATATATATATATATATATATATATATATATATAAATGTATATAAGAGGGATTTCTCCTTAGTTGTTACTGTGTGTGTGTATGTTATGTAAATGTGTTATGTAGATATATGTAAAGAGTCTGTGCATCATTGTACTTTATATAGCTATATATATGCAGTGCAATCATATATATATATATACATATATATATATATATATATATATATATATATATATATATATATATACACAGACATATTTCCACATAGCAGGTGTTTGTGAGGAAGAGGCAACAGACTTGCTCTCAAGTTAGCTCAGGTTATCTAAGTGTAGGAGCAGGCCCAGTGTGACTGTCAGTACTTACAAAGTGACTCCAGGTCAGAGCTACCTGTACTCCGGTCCAGTATTTTGTGTGCTTGGTTGCTGCACCTGTTTCCACAGTACAGCACTTCCCTGCAATTGTCCAAAGCATTCCCCGGCTGTTTGCTGTAGTTAATATGTGACTCATACCTCTCAAATGTACAGATTTTTGCAGACTCTCTAGATTTTTGCCTCATAGTTGTGGTCCATTTTTTATAAAAGGCTGTGTTTTGGGAAAATTAGTGGCAAATCATTACAGACTGAAGTTAGAAATAATGACATACAATTGAGTTTTAGACTCCATACCCATCAGGAAATTTGTGCTAATGCAAGACCTGTTATTCTATCAACTTTCTAAGTTTGTAAGAGCAATATTTATACATTGTCCCTATTTTTGCATCTTTGTCTCACTTTTGTTCATGGCTTTGTCCAGATATCTTGCTCTAAGAGGTTGAGAGGTATGATGTGACTAGGGTGAGGTATGATGTGACTAAGGTACATAATGTAACACCACACACAGGATGACAGTCTGCATACCTCTCCCTGTACATGTTTTTGCAGAATGTCCAGCATTTCATCCCATACGTCTGGACTGTTCCTCATACATTTGTGATTTCCAGTACTATACGTAAAATGCAGTCACTAAACTGTTGTAACTACTGACACGTTTAAGTGATGGCCTTTACATCCTGCAGCTAGTCTGTCCTGTTGCAACCTGCTGTTATTCTAGCCACCTTGAAGGTTCATCAGATCATGAGTAATGTTTGTCTGTAGTTGTGGCCCTTTGTCCCCCCATTCTCTCTGGCTTTGTCCAGCTTTCTTGCAGTAACAGATTGAGGGGTATGGTAGTCTGTGGGAATACCACCATATGAGTACCTTACATGCAAAAGATGTAGATGCTGCAAGATTCAAACCATTAGCACCATCACCCCTGTTAATGTCCCTAGCCAAGTGAGCCACAACCACCACCAGAGAGGTTTCATTCCTCACACTGTCAGTAGCATACAGACATACATTGTCACCCCTGCATTACTTGGGAAATACAATGTGTGGCCAGGTTCTATGTCACAGCCCTGGAATTGTCTGGTCTGCTAATATATCATTGCAGACTTACTGTTACAGCAGTTGTATGGGAACATTGATGTGTTGGGGGTGGGGGAATGACCGGCCCATGCTCTGCTGCAATAGATAGTCGTGCAACTGTCCTGCGACCCCACTTTGGCCATCTCCCTTGAATAATGTAGTGGAGTTTCCAGCCATGTAGTCTAATGAATATTATGGGACACATACAACTGGACAGAGTACTGTTGTCCCAGCTGGCTGTTAGATTTCTGCAAGTAGCCTAGTAGCCCACTATATTCCCTTGCATACATGCAGCAGGTCCATACATATGCTACAGAGTGTAGTACCCCATACATGTGGTGTATAGAGAGTGACTTACCCAGCCAATGCATGGTTAGGTACAGGTTGTGTGGGCTGGCTAGCATCATTTTTACTATATGTATGCAAGCTGGAGTAAAGTGTCAGTCCCTAGGGCCTTAGGTTATCAGTGCATGTGCCATGCGTTGTCTCTTGGCTAAGGCCAGGGCATACTTGGCATGCCTATGTCTGCCTACAAGGAGAACCTCAGGGGGTTCCTCCTCCAAATACCCCTGTGGGTGTGGTTGTGGGGACCTAGGCACTGGTGGGGGGCTGTGCATCCCTTCCCTTTACTAATCCTGCTGCAGCTGTTTCTGCAGGATCATATTGTGTAGCATGGCACATACTGTGAACATCTATGCACATGTGGCTGGAGAGTACTGCAGGGCTCCATCAGATATATCGAGGCACCGGAACCGTGACTTCAGCAGCCCAAATACACAGTCTATGATGTTCCTAGTTTGTGCGTGTGCCTCGTTACAGTGTTCTTTGATGGGTGGGTGTGCATTTCTGATGGGTGTCATCAGCCACAGTTCCAGTGCGTAGCCAGCATCCCCCAGTAAATGGCTGTAAGGGATGTCCCCCCAGCAAACATTTGGTACAGCTGTGATGCATGACAGATGTGGGAGTCATGATAACTGTCAGGGCTGCCAGCACACACATTCATGATAATGCCCTGGGCATTGCACGTGACCTGGCAGTTGATGGAGTGATACCCCTTGTGGTTGGCATAGATTCTACCCTCTTCACTGGGTGGTGCCTTGATGTTTACATGAGTGCACTCTATGGCACCCAGTACCTCAGGGTAGTGTGGTACATGGTAGAAGAGTCACATACTGATAGCCTTCTCCTCAGGGGTGTGGGGGTAAACAAATGTGCTCAATGGCATGTGGTAGATTCATAGGTTCATAGGTTGGTACTAGGCTATTGGCCCTAGGGCCTATACAAGCCTAGCCATAACAATTCCCTGGATATTTCTTTTCACAATATTTAATTCCATGAACCCCTGCCTAGCAGGGCATCCAGGAACTGGTGGGGTACCCTGGATGCTGATGCCTGTGAGACCCCCATCATGTCCCCAGTTGGTCTTTGGAAAGTACCTGTAGATAGTATCCTAAGGGCTACACATACCTTTGTTTCCACAGGGATGGGTTCCCCTCTATTGGCTCTGGGTCTGAGTTGAGGCGGCAGACCTCAGTGAGTTTTTGTAGTATGTCTCTGTCCACCCTGTAGCGCTCTAAACTCCCCAGCACATGTAGCTCCTGGTAGGTTATCCTGAGCCTGAACACTCTTCTTCTTCTCATTCGAGGCCTATTGTCAGCAGCAGCATCAGCACTGACCTCAGCATCTAGCACATGCAGATGTAGCAGACCTGCAGCAGCTCATAGCATTCCTTCATTTAAAAATCCCAAGTTTGTATTCCACTAGTGCAGAGTATGGAGGCAAAATCAGATTATAGGGTGTATGCAACCTTTGTAGTGCCCTGCTGTAGGTGTAGCCTGTGTGATTGGCTACCCTTGATGCATTCCACTTGCTAGGTACATCATTAAGGGGTTTGAATGGACCTAGTTTAAGGGGTCATCAGTAGTTAGTTTATAATTGCCTTTCTCAGCCAAATTTTTTTTGCAGTCTTCCTTGCTCAGTACTGTGATGCACTATGCGAACCCACTATGCAAAGGTAAACAATGCTCAGTAGTCACTAGACCCCCCCCCCCACAATGGCAAGCTCACCACAGTTGCATGTCACGCCAGCATGCGGAAACCCATGGAAACACGCACCATTGAAGGTAAACAAAGCTTAGCAGTCAGTGTACACATGCCAGGTGCCACTGAGGTCTAATGAGCTTAAAAGTATGTAGACACACCCCCTTTTGATGTCAGCTACCTCTTCTGGAAACACCAACATGGTTCTGTGCCTGCACTGATGGGATCTGTGGACACAGATACCCATTTGTGCTATGCAGTAACTCCACATCATTTGCATAAGGATTTATGCACATAACCTGAATATTGCACAGTTCCCAGCCCTTCCTCCTCACAACAGCACTATTCCAGCATTGTAGATACTCCTCATAGGGTCCTGTTATGCATTACTGTCACATACTACTAAATTACATTTTCACACTTGTTTTAATTTTTTTTCATAACTGCATGTTTGCACACTGCGGCGAGTTGTGCAAACATATCTTGATTATTAAAAAATTATTGTAAATTATTTTCCATACAGTTTTGGATACATGGTGGATATTTTTGCACATATCTGTCTCTACTATGCTATTACTGTCCATCTAACTGTAATTTTACAGTCCCTGCTGTCTGTTTGACATTATGGATACTTAATCAGGGTCTGCAGGGCTGCCTATCTGCTTGCTGGATCGCTCTACCTCCCTCATTTTCATGCAGTTTACCTGCTTCTGAGGTGATTTTCCTGACATGGATGTTTCCATGTCGGCATGCTCATGCATGTCCCTCATCTCTGTTTACTGGATTGCAAATCTGCTTACTTTTGTGTAAGCACCATGCCTACATGGGAAAAAAACTCTGTGTAGACTTTATTGAATTCCCCCCATTGTTTGGGGGGGGGGGGAGTATATTTCATGCATGTAGTGATTTACATGGGCTAGGCTGTGTGGTGTGTGGTGTGTGGTTTACTATCACTGTTCATCAGACATCCCTTCTCATTTTTGAGTATTTTTTTAATTTCAGAACAGTTACTCATATTATTGTTTGTAAAAGACATGCCTGAGTGCTCTCTGACACCTGTCCAGTGATGTCATAAGGCATCATATAGGAAATAATATTTTTTTTACTGTTTTGCACAATACATTCTAGTGAGGTGGTTCGCCTAAGTATTGCATGTTGAGTATTGAGTGTTATTTTGTTATGTGCAATAATCTGTGGCTTTAGAGACAAAATATATCATAATTTATGCAGTAGTAAGGGTGAAGTGACAACAGTGTTTCTTTACATGGCAGGATACTCACTTTAATCTGTAATTTTCTCATTTCTGTGTTTCCATGAAAACTTGCTTATTACTACTTTTAAGTTGTTGCAGGTAACTGTCAGCTGTAACAATGGTAATGCATAGAGCATTGGTGTTAATGACTACAGTCTTATGCTATGACATATGGATTTTTTTTCCTAAAGTTCCATGAGGTTTTAAGCAGCATCATTACAGGAATGAAATTCACACAGTTAACAAGTCTCCCAAATCCCCCTACTCTTTTTAAAGAACGTATTCCATTTTAAGTTAAACATTGACCTGTGTTAAGATCAAATTGTAATCAGCAGAAATATCATATCTGATTCATCAGATCAAATTTGTCATACACATCTCCTAAATTTAGGCGAGGTGATAGTGCAAGTGACTTTAAAGAAAGCTGAATGGTGATTCGCTCCAGTGTCATAACCTAGGTGATCCTGCAGACACTGATCTCACAGTGCTGTGGAAATGTGATCAGGACCTCAAATGATAGATTGTGGTTTGTGTAGATGAATGCTGGCATGGCCTGCATAAAATATGTTGTGCTTCTTCCCCTGACTAATTACAGTGCTTTCTTGAGAAGCACTTGTAGTGTCATGTGATTTTCCTTCATATGTCCAGATAGTACTCCCTCTTCCCCTTCCAAGGCTGACTCCCAGAGCTGGATCATGATCAAATGGGGTCTTAGGCAGGAACATGGACCAGCTCCCCCCTGCAGAAATTCTGGTGTCCCATTTTTTGTCTCCCTCCTCCCAGTTACTATAAACACTGTTCAAAACAGTCAGCCTGCACACTATTTTTCTTCTTTACTTTTGAAATTAAGGCTGAGCTATGAATTTAATTTAAATATCCTTTATTGAAGATATTAGTCCCACTAGGCTAGTAGTGTATTTTCAGGAGACACTCTTGGTTGTATTTGTACTACAAGGGAAAATTGTGGACAGGGCATTGAAGAACTTCACCCTACACTTTTTGGTAGCACCTACCATTACACAGAAATGTGCGCCTCAGTTTCATATCTCATCCAAAGGACAACACATTGATATTAAATTACTATATTTCTATTCTTCTCCTTACTTCACAAAGTGCGTGGTTTTCTAAGTCATTTGCCATCTAACTCAAGTAATCACAAGTTAATATGGTAGTGTTATATAAAGTCAGGTCCATTTACATGTTTTGTATGCAGATTAAGCCATTTTACATTCATCTCTATGAATCACAGTAATATGTGAATGTGAATGGCCTCTTATGCATGTAATTCATTCTTGGTTGCTCATAAATGCTGCTTCAGCTTTACATGAATGAGCTCTGGACAGCAGCAGAGTCCACTGCAGTCCTCAGTAGGCCCCACTATATTGCAGAAACAAGAATATTGCCTCAGCTATGCCCAAATCTAGCAATATTTTGAAAAAAATAAAATGGAGTTATATGCATGACAGTTTGCAGAACCAACCATGAAGTGTAATCTTTGCCCATTTAACATCATTTATCAAACTTTCCCACCCCAAACCACTTAACATTTCATAAAACTTGGTAATCACATATGAATATGTATTTCTGCAACCCCCAAAACAAACAAACAAAAAAAAATACTACTCTACTGTGAATAAATTGCAATCTCTGGCCATCTAACATAATCTGACTCATCTTCTCACCTCAAACCACTCAACATTTAATACAAGTTCTAAAAATTGGCAATCACACACATAGGGATATCTGTTTCTGCAACCTCCTCTCCCCTGCAAAAAAAAAAAAAAAAAAAAAGAAAAGAAAAAAATTACTGGTGCTGTATTGCATGAATAAATTATAAATTCTATTCAGGTATAAAACTCCAAACAGGGTAGCTAAGGCAGTGTCCAGAAATTGTACTACACAGAAAAATGATGAATGCATACTGTTTTTTTATCAGCCATCTAAATGAAATGTGAATGTATTACTTTAAAGAAAAACATGTATGTGCAAAAGCATATTTGGTATACCAAACCTGCCAATAATAAGAGTACCTGGTCTAATGCCTCTGCTGGTTATCTGGGTTTAGTTAAGGTGATGTCACACCCCAGAGGAAGTTGTTCTAAACCTATGAACAACAGTCCTGCTCATAGTTTCTTCTGGTTCTGGCACTTCGAATGATGGCAGCACCTGTGAACACAATTCATAACTTTCCACTTTTCAGATTTTTGCAGAATGTCCAGATTTTTGACTCATATTTTTGGTCTGTTCTGCAAAAATCTGTGGTTTTCTGGCAAGCCACTAAGGATTGAAGTCACTAAATAATGGCATACATTTGAGTTTCATATTTCATGTTCTTCTTCTTCTTTCTGTTTTTCCCAGTTAGGGGTCGCCACAGCAGAACTCCAGTCCACTAATGATTAGCAGTAGATTTTTTATGGGTGTCGAGTTGCCAGCTCGATGTTCAACCTTCAGCGAAGGCACGCCCATTCTATGCATGTCTTTCAAATGCCACTCAACTGTGGGGAGGACATGCAGACTCCACACAGAAGGCGCTCCAGCCGAGAATCGAATGGGAGAACCTCTTGCTGTGAGGCAACAATGCTACTGCTGCACCACCGTGACTTATTGAGTTTCATATTTCATATCCTTCACAAAATGCATGATAACACAAATTCTGTTATACTAGCAACTTTCTAAATTTATAACTACAATATTTAAAATTTCTCCCTATTTTTGTGTCTTTGCAACCCCCATTATTTTACACATTTTCCAGATTTCTTGCACTAAGAGGTTGAGAGGTATGGAAGACATGAGGCTGCATTTCAAGCTGGTCAGACAAAGAGTCCCTGATAGCCTTCTTATGGAGTCATATCTGGATAAGATACAGGTGTTCACACATGGTTCTGACTGGAAAAAAGATTGTTATCTGTCAGGAATTGGGTGAGCACCTGTCATCCTTAACAGAGATCACCCACTGCAGTCAACAGTGCCACCATAGGTAGAACACCCTAAAGACATGTAGGCCCAAACAGCTGGCTAAGAGGGTTGACCAAGTGGTGGTGACAAGGCCAGAGTTCTATAGTATTATTATTCTTGTTATATTAAACATAGGTTTAAAAAATAAACTATAAAAAGGTTGCATACTTGAAGGTATTTGCTAGAAGAAATATGTGTAACTGCAAGTAAGTATCTGCAATAATATTATAATAATGCAGAAGAAACCATAAGCATATCTGTACATAGAACTGCATCTATTCAAATATATGGAATGTTTATGTGATAACTTAATTGCCTGTATAAATACAATTGTATGCACGAGTAAAATAATAATCTTCATATAAATGTCTATAAATCACAAATATACATCTGCGTGGGTACACTTACATCTACTTGTTTGTGTATTTATACAGAAAGCAAAGCAAAAAAAAACTGCATTTCACATAATAATTTCATTTTGTATTGCACTATTTTAGGTAGTAGTTAAAGTACACACAGACAGTTTTCAGAAAGAAAGGATTTTCCCTCGGATTTACTATTTCTCTGTGCAGGACTAGCGTAGTCCTACATGGAGGTGACCGTTTAGGAGCAGGATGGCAGCTCACCATGCATAGTAATGAGGCATGCTGCCTGAGCTCCTAGTCTTACATGGAGCATGTAAGAGTGCAGGGGGCGTGTCTGAGAGCAGACCTCTCAGAATATACACGCCCCCACAATGAAGAACAGCAGAAAGGGGTAAGAAATGAGCGAGACCGCTCATAGGTGTCCGCATATCCCCACCAACAGTCCCCCTCATGTACAACAGCAAAAGTATACAGAAATAAAATGAACAAATCTGTTTCTTTTTTTTTTAAATCTGATTAAAGCTAACCATAGGTGTGCGGGTGTGCCCATCGCGTAGCTACTGTTAATGCAGCCTAAATGGCTGAAGAGGATAACAAGTAAGATCTATGCAAATAAAGCAGCATAGCAGTAGTGTAGTGGGTAGAGCATTCACCTTACGAGCAGACATTCCTGGTTCGAGTCCCACTGCAACACATTCCATTTTCCATGGCAAAGCACATTATGACTAATATTTATGTTGCATAACCCACTAAATAACATATATTTATGAACTGGAGTACTGCAGTAAATGCACATGTGAGATGTCAGTATCATAATGAATAAAGCACTAATAAGCAGATTTAAGCACAATAAGCAGTAGTAAGCATATTTAAGCACTAGTAAGCAAGCTTAAACTCATTTGCATGGGGGTAAGCAATGCACGCACAGGTTAAGCAATTCTGAAGCTAACTCTCTGTAAGCAGATGTAACTGAAGCTTAGGATTGCTTACCATTGTGCAAACCCATGCAAACCCGCTTACAAATGCTCAAAAGTGCCTTAATCACTCTGTATTCAATGGCCCTTGTTCTGCACATCAACAAAATAAACAGCTGTGCAGGTCTCAAACCCAGGACTCTCTATATCATAGTCACAGTAGTTAACCACCAAGCCATCACAGAAGTGCTGACGAATGAGGTATCAGCAAACAAGTCTTCACCATAGTAAAACCAAACTGAACCTGTGAAAGGAATCAGTATGAAGACATATGTGCTTTAACCTACTACATAACATAAATATGTGAACTGGAGTACAGCAGTAAGCTCAGAAATCAGGTGTAATTGTAATAGAGTGTTGAAATCCCCAGTAAAACACAAGGACCTCATACAGTGTATGTACTCATGAATCATGGATACCAGGCATACATATAAGGTGTAATGAATAATAAATCAATGCCAAAAAGGAATTATAATGCAAAGTGTAATGTAAGCAATGTTAAGCATTGCAAAGGGCAGCTTAGGAGGTGTAAGCAATGTATAGGTCAGCTAACTCACTGTGCCCAGTGTTACACCCCTTTAAACAATGCCAACCCTAGGTAAGCAAGTTTGCCTATAGCCTAGCCTTTTAAAAACTGGCTAATCACAGAAAAGTGCGGGAAATCAGCCCTACTTAAACCCAAGAGGTGGGAATACATCTCATAACTGATTGTAGCTTCCCCTTGCAAGCACCATGTCAGGAAGGGGAGAAGGTGTGCACTTTTGGGTGCAGTGCTGGTGCATCCAGAGGTCCAGAGTCATGGCAGGACTCCTTGTCAAAGACCATGATCAGAGACTGTTGCTCGACCAGTACCAGGGCTCCCAATATAAGGTGGAGGCCTGTGAGTGACTATCTTGCCCGTGACCTCACCAGTGCTACTGGCATACCCCGAACTGGTAAGCAGGTCAGGCATCACTATGTCAACCTGAAGCACATAAGGGGGTCCTCTTGGAGCAGTGGATCCAAGAGGCTAGAGTGGCAGGGGATGTTCCAGTTGTGTGTAAGTATCACCCCACTATGTGTGTAATAATTGCCAGCGCAGGTATATCATGGATAGGTATGACTAAATATTCCTCTTATGTCCACCACAGCTGCAATGGAGCAGAAGGAGAACCAGGAGTCCCACGTCGGTCACCTGGAGAGGTTGCAATGCGAGGTAGGTCAGTAATACTCATGCATTTGCTGTCATAGGAAATAAAACTAAAAGTAGTAGTAAATTAATTGCCTGTATAAAACCTGTATTGTTCAAGGCAAGTACTGAATACACTAGAGAATATGGCAGGAAGAGTCTCATATAATTTGTATGTAAATAAAAGTGTAATAGTCTGACAATAAATGTCTAACTGCTGGACTTCATGTGTATACTCTGGAATCATATGGTAATGTAGATTTGCAATCATGTAATAGTACAGTTGTATTAAGCACTGTTACTCACACCGTGCACCATAAATTGAATGTGTAGGAATGCCTGTATATGACAGGTGTAATCCCCAGAGGCCATTTAGTACAACTGAGAGACACATAGACAGAAAACAGGGAAAGATGAAAACAACAAAACCCGAATAGCACATGCAACTGAAATGTGAATTATTGTTTTTTTTTAGCACACACAGCCATGGTTCAAATCCTGCCAGGGGTAGTACTCTGCATACAGAGTCATACCCCACAACTGTGCAGATATGTCCAGAATGTCCAGTAAGGTGGCCCATATCTGTTGCCTATCAACCTGTCCCCCTGGGAAATCAGTGGGATGATCCCAGACATATAGGCAGCAAACAGGAAATACAACTGATTGACACACATCTATGAGAACAAAGCTGACACACTAGCAACTCCCCAATACCTTATGAGACTAAGAAGCTATGTATGTCCATTTACACTCCAACTTGTCAAGCTGTGGTCAGAGTGTGTACAGTAACAGAGTGAGATGTATGCACATAATAGTAATGTGGAATCTGGTACTGTGTGTGGGAACATTCAGGTAGTGCTAATAAACATTTCTTCCACAGGTCTGTCAAATACCAACACTGTGCCCAGAAATACAAGAATGATACCCAGTACTGGTACTGTTTACTTTGGTATTCTATGGCAGTGCGAATGATGCAGTTGGTCTGAATAATGAGGTATTACACATCACTGTCACCCACACTGTCCTACAAAATATAACTGTCTAGGAAATCTGTATAAGAATATTGTAATACAAGGTCAGAATGCAAAAGCACAGGGGATTAATAAGACAGAAAGCAGATAGAAGATATACAGCAATATCTATATAGCAGACACAAATGTGATGTTTAGTGTTTAAGTTGTAGCATGGTCTGAATCCTGGGAGTGGAAGTAGGTTGCATACAGAATCATACCCCACAACTGTACAGATGAGGCCAGAATGTCCAGTATATGGGCCCATATCTGCTGCCTGTCTCCCTGGTAGGTCTGTGGGATGATCCCAGATGTTTTGCCAGCAAACAGAGAATGCAAGTGATTGTCAAACATCTATGAGAACAAACCTGGCATGGTAGCAACCCCAGAAACTGTTAGGAGAGTAATATTTCAAGTATGTCCTATCTACACTCCCATGTTGTCAAGCTGTGACCAGAGTGTGTACAGTAACAGAGTGAGATGTATGTGCATAATACTAATGTGTAGTCTGGAAGTTTGTGTGGCAACAGTCAGGTAGTGCTAACAAACATTGCTCCCACAGGTATGTCAGATACGAACACTGTGCTGAGAAATAAAGACCATTATAACCTGTACTGGTACTGTTCACTCTGGTATTGTAGGGAATTGTGAGTGTTGCAGTTTCTCTGAATAATAATGTATCACTGATCACTGTCACCCACACTGTGCTACATAATATAACTGTGTAGAAAAACATGTATATGTGTGTGTCAGGTCACTAAAGGTTGAAGAGGGCAATATTCAAGATATGTCCCGGCATATCTGCATGTGGTCAACACATGGCCAGAATCTGTGCAGAAAGAGTTGGATTGCTATGTGCACATCAACCCAGAATCTGGGAGTATGTGTAGAAGCAGTTGGTGTTAGCAAACATTCCCTCCACAGGTATACCAGGTAAGAGGTGTATACTGCAGGTAAAACCAGTTCATGTATAACAATGATGACAGCCATATCACTGTCCAAACTAAAGCTATAGGGTAGTGTAGTGTAGTAAGACTTGTAAGGTACAGATAACAGCACTGACTAGGAATGTAATGTGGACTACAGGAATATACTAGTTGTTAATTGACATCTTTCTCTCCCCCCACCATATCTCCAACAATAATCAACATACTCACCCCAACTGGTATGCAATGAAACCTATGTTCTGATAATGTCCAATTGTTTGAAAAATATTTTAATTGTTCCTATGCATGTGTTATATTGAATTATTCCAACATTGGTGGCATGGCACCATCTGTACTTGCATGCTGTTCTTATTACCACTGTGGTCCCATATATGCATGTGTTCCATTTGCTGTACAACTGTTCCATATCTGGTGTCTGGGTTAATGCGAATATCTATGCATGCTGTTATACCTAAGCCTGGAATGTGTTGACTATTACTAACCCACATACGATGAAATCAAAACACTATAGCATGTTTGGAAAGGCCGATCCAGCAGACCCACCTGTCCCACCTCAGCTGGCCATAGCACCAAGCACCAGCATGTCTGGGGCCCAACCTGGGACCTCCCTGTCTGTTGGTCCTGCACCACCTTTGGGTGAACCAACTCAGGGGATGGGGCTCGCTCCCCTGGGAGTGGGCATGGACAGGAACCTGTCACCAGGTCATGGTTGTGATGCATAGAGAGCTTAACCAGTAGGTTGGTGATCTTCTACACCAGTTTGAGGGCAGTGTGTCACAACTATAGCATCAGTCTGGCTCTGCAACTCAGCCCCCAGCACAGCCACTATCGGGTCTGTGATGGTGCAGTGGTGACTGCCCATGGGAGGGGACCTCAATCCCATGCTTTCCACTAGGGGGCTCATGGGCTTCCGATTTTCTAACACCCCTCCCCATCAAGGTATTTACTCCCCACATGTGTCATATACTCCCCCTGTATGCAACTTGTTTGTATTGTCTGTTAACCTACTCAACCTACCTCCCCAAATATACCTACTACCCCTCCCCAACATCCCACTCTCACCTGAAAAAAAGGGCAATCTGTTACCCCCCCAAAAAATTACCCCATACATAGCTGTCCATTTCGCAGACATGTCCACTGGACACATGTAATCTGGTCTAATTGGCATCAAAATTTATTATTGTTCTCCTCACCCCCTCCCAGGGGTTTGAGTATCCGAATCTACATCCAAATTCATATGCACAGCTGTTGTTGTAGAAGAAATGGGCAGCTATGGACCTTCTCCACACACTCCTGCACATCCCTAGTTATTTCCCCTACTATCTTTCCCTCTTTGTGCCCCTTTTACACCACTTTCCTAGCAACCCTTTTTTCTTTTCTTTTAAAGAAATTTGCACAGGAGTAAGTGGGAGTAAGCAATTTTAAGCAGCAGTAAGCAGGTTTCAGCCTGTTTGTGCAGGAGTAAGCAATGCCTACACTGGTTAAGCAATTTAGAAGCTAACTGAATATAAGAAACTGTAACCGGAAGTTAGCAGTGCTTACCATTGCCAAACCCGCGCAAACCCACTTACAGCTGCTCAAAAGTGCCTTAATCACTCTGTATCCAATGGCCCTTGTTCTGCCCAGTAACAAAATAAACAGCCTTTGCAAGGCTTAAACCTAGGATCCTGCACACCATAGCCAAAGTGATTTACTACTAAGCCATTTCAGATATATATAACCCTGATGTATTCACAAACATATCATCCAGCTCAGTCATTCAACAGTACAGGGAATGTATTCCAACATGCAGATATGCCGTGTGTGTGTGTGTGTGTGTGTGTGTGTGTGTGTGTGTGTGTGTGTGTGTATGTATATATATATATATATATATTAATATCTAAACAGATACAACATATTTATATATGTAGATATAGATTTTATATATAGAAATACATATATATATATATATATATATATATATATATATATATATATATATACATGCATACAAATGTCTACATCTATAGATATATATGTCTACAGCTATATGTCTAAATATATACAGCAAGTTATATATATATAAGCAGATATATATATATATATGTAGGTATATACGGACATGGTTATATTTATGTAAGCAGATATATATCTATATAGGTATGTACAGACATATATCTGTAGATAATGGGAAAATAACAAAAACATATATGTCCACATGCACCGTTAATGGGGTTGAGAGGCCCCATACAATATACGTCTTGTACGAATAGGTATACCCCCCCCCACAGCCAAACACGTCCACCCTGCAATACACTACCAAGTGTTGCAGATCCCATAACCAGGACCTGACACAACATGGGCATCCCTAGGATACATATACACAGAAACATATATGCAGATACAGATATATATATATATATATATATATATATATATATATATATATATATATATATATATACATACATACACACAGAGATATGTATAGTAAGATACATATGTTGTAGGTGCACACAATATGGAACAGCCACTATTCCTACAGTCACCACCTTACCAACTGGAGACTGTATGAGCCATCTATACAAATGACAATCATTGCCTGCAAAATATACCCACAGAGAAATCAAAGGATATAACACCACACACAGGTTTGCATAAATGGGAAAGCTTTATTTGTGTATTATTACAGTTGTATATGCCATGTCATGTAGCTGTTTAGACACAGACATCCATATAAACTGAGCAATGCATCTGTGAAACAGTTATACTAATACAGTAGTCTGGAAAAGTTAACAAATGTTGCTGTCCATGCCAAGGCCATCAAGTAGTACAATAGTAAATACAGACTGGGCCACAGGGTACCAAACAATCAACAGAAAGTAATGCAGATGTATAGTTCAGCAGCCTTTGTCTAAACTATGTAGACAATCCAGAGGGAATAAAGACCTCAGTTGACACAATGGGATGTAACTGTTGCATAACAAGACACAACTGACACCATCACAAGCACACTGACAAACAGAACAGTCTGTATGGCAGGTGGCAGTAGGCCTGAATTTAACCAAGGTGGATTGTATGGTAATGTACATCCATATACCTTAAGGCAGCTCACCCTTGATGGTCTTCAGGATTTTGGGCTTTCAGGATTCTGTAGTGCTCCCATATACCTATATGTATATATAGATATATGTATATATAGATATATGTATATATAGTTATATATGCATGCACAGCATATGTGTAAAGATATGCCTAGTTATGTTGGTATATATGTAGATATCAGTAACTATATGTGCATAAATATCTATTCTGATATACCTACTACTGTCAATATATATGTAGATATCCATATGTATATGTGCATATGTATCTCTTATCTGTATATGTGTAGACATGTATTGCTCTGTATATGTATATATCTGGGTGTTTATTTGTATATTTATGTATGTCGATATGTATATGTGCATGTCTATATAGATATCTAGATAATTATATGTACATATATCTTCACCATATGTCCTGAACATGGAGTGTAGCCCTACCTCAGCCCCTATAGTCCAAACTTCATAGTGCAAGGGGATGTCAGGTATGTATAGCAGGTATATTTGTAGACTACTGCTACTGTAATAGGGAGTGTCTTCACAGACATGGTGTGTGTGGGAGGTCACATCTGCTTTTAACATGTGCGCCATTGGCTACTGACAGACATCTTAAGGACATCATAGTACAGTACCACTGCTAGCACGTAATGCTTCTGTGGACTACAGCAGATACAATGGCCAATATATGTGGACAGTCTGACACACTTTGGACAGTCCAGAGGTATACACATAACCCCTTAGTGCAAGACATGTGGACCAATCCTGACTATGTGGATGTTAACAGCCATGTATATGGGTATAACACGTAACTACTGGTATACATATGCCCCCATAGGTTATGCATTCACACATCCATGTCTGTCCTGCCACATAATAACTGTTGGTACAGAGATACCATGGCCACATACTACCCAATAGATATTGACATACATCTGTAGAGCATCCCGCTGCTCTGTCTGACATACATGACTGTTATGGTGGCCTGGCAGCAGTACATCTGTCAAGTATCTGGACATTACGTATCACTGGGTAAGTACACTAAGCTGCTAGACATGTAACAAAGCGCTGTGCAGGCTACAAGCAGACCGGCTCAACACTGGCCTACATTTCCTATGAGGAAATACACATGTACCTGCATATATAGCAGGCTCTACAGGCATGCCACAGCACAGAGTAACATACACCTGTGTGAAAGTGCATAACCACAACCAGTGTGAACACAGCCACATATGGTATACTAGCGTATTATTACAGTATATGGACTATCTGTTCAATACCAACCTCATATGTGCCATTCATACGCTAACCCTACATATACTGGGCCGCTACATACTGTGGTCCAATGCCTGTCTGTGGTATGGGACATGTGCATGTATGGCCCTATAAACATGTAAGCCAATAGGGTAACATACAGTGGAGCAGCATGTAACATCAGATAGAACAGGACCAAGAACAATGACATCTACCATAGTCTGTACACAGGCTAAGGTACATATTAACAATACATACACTGCCGACAATCACCATAAGTACACAGACCTCAGTACTGTACACGCAACCACAGAATGTCCAGGTTATGTAATCAAATATAACCCCTACTATACATAACGTGTAGAAGTCTGATATCTCACTGGCTTATTATCAGATATGATGTCACTAATTATGGTGTACAGCACATATACACCCCTCACTGCATGACATATGTACAAAGGTTGACAGGGTTGTGGCTGGAGGCACATACACAGGGCCAATATTGACATGTTGCTGTGATAACCTCATACATTTACTGTTGTAACAGGGTTTGTTGCAACATATGTCATATGAGGGATATGAAGTCAGTAACTCTCATGGCTGTCACCATCTACACACTGCAATCCTCACACTACCTTCTGCAGTTCACAGATAGGTACTCTGTGGTTAAAACCTGAAACAAAAAGCACCACACACTGGCCCGTCTGCAGATGACCTTACAGATGGGTGTTCCCTCACAAATATAGCACTGACATGGCAGGTATGATAACATGTAGGACAGTCATATCCACACACACCCTGTTAAACCAACATTACTCCAAATGCAGTATAACAGCACTTACAGTCTGTAGTCAGGTCAGGCACATCCCCCTCCTGTGTGTTGGCCTGTTTCCACAGTGTTTGTTGTTAGAGGTAAATCCCCAATCCATCCGAGATGCTGTTTGCCAAACAACAGATTGAGTTCCTGCTCACAGTGAATGTAAGGCCCAACACCAACATGATGTTCCTAGATATTGGTGTGTGTTTCCATGCAATTGGCTATGGGAATGTTACCACAGCTGTTCCACATGCAATCAGCAAGAGGAGGGCTTCAATTTGCGCAGAGGCCATCAGCTGATCCTGAGCATCACTTAAAATACACATGCTGCTGCTGCCTAAGCAAAGCAAGTGTAAGTCTCCACATCCACCAGAGAGGGAGTGAAAGATGCAGACAGAGGCACAGAAAAGCCAGGGAGGGATGGGAGAGTGAAACTTAAGCAAGTTTGTGTCACACACCTAACACTACAGGGCATCAAACCCCTGATGAGTATGTAGTGCTATCACATGTCCATACAGTTATTGGATGTGCCACATAGGTTTCATGTTGAGGAGCCCTCAGAACGTATATGTGATGGTGAGTCACATCTCAAACAGGGATATGGTAGCTAAGTGGTAGGTGTAGTACACGTGCCTGTTCACATGAACAGGTGTCAGTGTCAACACAGCCACACTCTCACAGGGACACACACACATTGACACACTTGGCAGGGCCAGGAATACAACTCATCACTAGTGGGATTGCCACAACACATGCCCGACAGGGGTCATACGGATGTTATATGTGCAAAGGGTATGTCGAGGTGTCTGACATCAGACAGCATGCTTCAGTATGCCAATGGGGGTTGTAGTGTGTGTGAATGTGGTCATACGCATCATACACCACACACACAAACACGGGTGCCAGTACTGACATGCATGGGTGCACTGCTTCATGGGTGTGTTGTGGTCAATGGTGCCAGATGGCTATACAAGGCTAGGTGATGGGTATACCTTGGCATCAGGCCACATGACAATGGTCTGCATTGTGGCTCAGGGGTGTAGTGTCTGGAGTTGCCCATACAGGTGGGTATTGTATTCACCATCCAGTCACGTGGGTGACTATTATATGTGGCCAATGCTGTGCATTGCTTGCCATGTATGTGTTCCTTAGTCCATGATATGGACAGTGTTTGGGATGTGCACACCTCCCAGATGCATGTACAGTGACATGTGGAAGTGTACCTGGGGTGTGTGGCCCATGTTGTGTACATAGATTGTTATCATCAGATGTGCCAGTCCTGGTCTCATGTGGTGGAAACTGTTAATGGACAGCAGATTGACCCTACACCTACATTGATAGCATGATACTGGTATTCCCTGGTGTCAGTGGCATCTGTCCATACAGGACTTGTGTTTCAGGCATGGTATGTCCTTTTTGGGTCACATTTGATGGCACCACAGGTGTTGCAGGTGTCCTGTGGGGAACATGGGAGAGGGGCACTGTCGGCATGTGCATGCCTTTTGAACTGATGGACAGGGTGCCATGCCCTCTGTAGCCCACTGCAATCACATCATGGTTACTATCAGTGGCCAATATACAGGGTACTACCAACATAGCGGCTGTTGCCTAGGCAAATGTGTGTGTGTGTGTGTGTGTGTGTGTGTGTGTGTGTGTGTGTGTGTGTGTGTGTGTGTGTGTGTGTGTCTGAGATATGAGATATGAGTTGAGAGTGTTCCCTAGGTAATATAAGGGTTGTTAGCATTGTTCAGCTGGCATTGATGTCACATTTAGGGGTATGGATTTGCACTCTAGCATCTTGGCTATTTCACATCTGTTATCCTTGTATGGCGGACATTGTGATATATGGTAAAAGCACAAGCCAAAACAAAAACTCCTTACTGCAGCAAAAAGAAGGTCCCAGCAGCCAAGCACAAGCCCACAAAAAGCCAAGACGTAGTTAGTAGCTAAGTCCACAATACGAACACTTCTTTATTTAAAAACAGCAAACAGCAAAAATAGTGTAAAGCACTTTTTGTCTCACTGGTAGTGAGACTTCCTCAGACAAAGTTTCAAGTGTAAAGCAACTCATTAAATACCCTATCTAATGTCTAATTAACACTCCTTCAATTAATTCATTAAATTAATACCAACCATTTCAATGTGATAGCTTTGCAATTCAGTGTCAAACAGTACTGCAATCCTGTTTACATTCACATTTTCAAATGCAATGCTTCAGTCAATAATCTCAACATTCCGAACTTTATTACAACAGCTTTAAACCTAAGGTTCTAACAAACCTTCACTAAAACATTAAGTCCATATTCAATTTAATGTGATTTCAAACCTTTATGGCCAGCGGGAAACAAAACTAGTTAAATGCAATCAGTTACAATTGATACTTTCGCAGACTGAAATAAAAAAGGTGATGTTACCTGTCTGTCCATACTCGGATAGTAACCAACATTCTTTTGATAATTACAATATCCAAACTGGAAAAATATTTTTTGTTCTTTAGTCATAAAAAGTTGCTGAACTGTTTCTATCATTGTTGACTAATTGTTACGATTCAACTTCACCTAGTCAGTTACGGGTATACGTAACGACACTACGTAGTGGAGTCTGCATTTAAAGCAGCACTACTGTAGTTAATAAGCTCTACTGTAACCTATTCCACATAAACACCCGCTGCAGTCGGGTGTTCTGAATGTTTCACACTATAGAATAAAATCCTATGTCAATGTTAAAAACTCTTAAACTTCCAAATATATTAAAAATGTTAAAAATGTTACAAATGTACATAAAGACCCCTTCAACTACATATAAACATGTGACTGCACATAAATAAATATGTCCTAAAGACGTTAAAATTAAAAATTAGCAGTTTCTGTTCAACCATAGTGATATAGAAAATGTTCAAAATTGTCAAGAAATAATATAAATATGTTTGCTGAATAAATGTGTTAACCTAGTCCCCAATCCCTAAAAAAGGTGTCCCCTCAGCTATTGATCTCTGTCATCTTGCTAGACTTTTCAGTTTTAATATACATTTGATTGAATAATATTCATTCAATCCTGGGTACTGGCAGGCTCTGGTCTGTATTTGCCACATTAATTCTAATTTTTCCAACATCAAAGAACTAAGACCTACTGTCATCTCATCCACCTTAATTGAGTCTATAGCTCTAAATTTAAATGAATGTGTAGGACAGTCTAGGGTATGTTTAGCAATTGCACTGTCCTGTTTTAAGGTTCGGGTGCTATAAAGATGTTCATACACCCTTTCTTTAAATTTCCAGTCTGTTTTCCCTATGTAGAAAACAGCTCAATTCTGGCAGCATGCCAAATCAACCACACCTTTTGTATTACAATCAAATCTCTGTGGGGTCATATAGTCCACCCCTCTGATGTTGAATCTTTCCCCTATGCCCATGTATGGACAATATGTACATCTAACACATTTAGTCATACCTACTTTTACTATCCTTTGCCTATTTTTGTTCTATTTTGATAATAAACACTTAAGGTTGTTACCCCTTCTAAACACTACTTTAGAGGAGTCTTTCAGTTTACAGGTCAATACAGCATCTGATCTAATAATCTCCCAGTTTTGTAGATGATCTCTCTGATGTTCTAACCATCCAAGCTGAACTTCGTGATTTAGGTTGACCCCAACCAAAGAAGCTTTTTCTGTGGTTTTATCACTAATTTGGGAGTCCTGTTGACCTAATTCCTGTATATCAAACAGGATGGGTTGGTAAAGGCCTCTCGATCTTTTCTTTTTTCCCTCCTCGGTTAGTTCCCTGATCATTTGGGTGGGATATCCTCTTTTGGATAACATATTTCCTAACCTATCACATTCTCATGAAAAATCATCTTCCCTAGTAACCATGCAGGCAGCCCTGACTAATTGTCCTTTTACTACAGACCTCCTTTGGACCAAAGGGTGGCAGCTAGTAAAATGAAGGAAGGCATTAGAATATGTGTCTTTTCTATAGATGTTTGCAAAATAGCTGTTTTTATGTAAGTCCTTACTCAATAAGACGTCCAAATAGGCAATGTTAGTTTCATTGTATATGAAAGTAAATTTTAAAAATGAAGTTGTATTATTCAAGTAGGACACTAGATTTTCCACCTCTTTCACTTTCCCATCTATCAGTATAAAAATGTCGTCCAGGTACCTAGTATAAAATTGGATTTTATTTATAATATTAGGTACCTTGAACACAAATTCCCTCTCCCAATATGCCATGATCAAATTAGCAAAGCTAGACCGGCATGGTGACCCCATGGCTATGCCTGTTGTTTGGGCATAGAATTTTCCATCAAATGTAATGTAGTTGTTTGACAAAACCAGTTCTACCATTTCTGCCAAGAGACTAATTTCATCATTAGATGCTCATAGCTCATGTAGTAGCAATCTAAACCATTCAATCCCTTCCACATGTGGGATAGACGTGTAAAGATCCTTCATGTCAATTGTCAAGACATTCAGATTATGTCTGAACTTCAACTTTTGGATGTTGGCTAAAAATGACCAGGAATCCTTGCAAACCTGTGGCTGTGACATTACATATTTTTTCAACTGAAAGTTTATGTATTTTGCACAAGCGTATGTTATACTTTCCCTAGCATCCACTAAAGGTCTCATTGGGGGATCATTAATGCATTTATGGATTTTGGGGATCCCAAATAGGATCGGAATTCTGGGGGCTGGCATGCTAATATAATTATAAATGTCTACATCAATTCTGGCCTCTATAAACAATTCTTCTATTAGTGACCAAATCCTAACATAGGCCATGTTCAGTTCATTACATGACACTTCTCTACAGGCATCTGTTTGTATAATTTTCCTCCATTCTTGATTGATAATCATTGTTATGCATTATAACTAGCCCTCCACCCTTGTCTGGCTGCATCACAATAACTTGTGCTTCCTGTAAAAACCTAAGTGCCTGCAATTCCACTTTTGTTGTATTATTGTGCCTGTCTGTACCTTTTCTTTGAATATCAAGTAAATTATACAGGTCTAATTCACACATTTGTTCATACAATAACAAAGTAGGGCAAATTTGTGGACAAAATGTGCTAGTTATATAGAATGGGTTATTTACATTGTTCTCTTGGCCAAACAAAATTTTAAAATTCAGTTTCCTGATAACCTCAAGTCAATAACTGAATCAACAATGTTGGCTTTAGACGTAGGAACAAATGGCTGGCCTTTAGCAAGAAGGTCCGCCAGTATTGACAAAACCAGTTCTACCATTTCTGCCAAGAGACTAATTTCATCATTAGATGCTCCTAGCTCATGTACTAGCGATCAAAGCCATTTGATCAAACTTTTTAATAAACATGGAATTGAACTCCTGGTGGTTATGATAAAACACTACCAACTGGCAGCTGACTCCTTATTAAAGGAAATTGTCTCTCTGGATGAGAGCATAAAAAAGACATAGACTTTATGCGATACAAATATGACTATGAGAGGTGTTTTGTCAGTATTGACCAATATATGGACAAATTAAAAGCAACTAAAATGAAGAAATTAATGAGAGACAGGGAGGCATATAATTTAGGGTGACTTACCCAAAACCTCCAATGTCTCAAAATACAGTAGGGGTAAGGCAACCAGAAGATGAACGGGGGCCACACAGAAGGACAGAACACTCTCAAGTGCAACCAGAAGGGTAACATAGTATTCAGGAGGCCAAAAAGGCATCCAAAAACAAATACAGGGGTAAAAACAACTACCATGGTGCGAATAATCATGGTAATGCAAATTTTTGAAGGCAAGCCTCAGGTTACAACCTGAGGCAGGGTCTTCCCCAAGTGACCTACAACCCAGTGTGGAGGCAACAACAGTATCCTAAACAACAGAATCATCTTTCCTGAATTGTGAGGTGATGATGAATTCTCAAGGTGACTTTAAAATTTTAAATTTTTCATGCTTAACCATAGATTCAGTACTGGTGGACCTTCTTGCTAAAGGCCAGACATTTGTTCCTACGTCTAAAGCCAACATTGTTGATTCAGTTATTGACTTGAGGTTATTTATCAGGAAACTGAATTTTAAAATTTTGTTTGGCCAAGAGGACAATGTAAATAACCCATTCTATATAACTAGCACATTTTGTCCACAAATTCACCCTACTTTATTATTGTATGAACAAATATGTGAATTAGACCTGTATAATTTACTTGATAGTCAAAGAAGAGGTACAGACAGGCACAATAATACAACAAAAGTGGAATGGCAGGCACTTAGGTTTTTACAGGAAGCACAAGTTAGGGTGATGCAGCCAGACAAGGATGGAGGGCTAGTTATAATGAATAACAATGATTATCAATCAAGAATGGAGAAAATTATACAAACAGACGCCTATAGAGAAGTGTCACGTAACGAACTGAACATGGCCTATGGGAGGATTCGGTCACTAATAGAAGAATTGTTTATAGAGGCCAGAATTGATGTAGACATTTCTAATTATATTAGCATGCCAGCCCCCAGAATTCCGATCCTATTTGGGATCCCCAAAATCCATAAATGCATTAATGATCCCACAATGAGACCTTTAGTGGATGCTAGGGAAAGTATAACATACGCCTGTGCAAAATACGTAGAGTTTCAGTTGAAAAAATATGTAATGTCACAGCCACAAGTTTGCAAGGATTCCTGGTCATTTTTAGCCAACATCCAAAACTTGAAGTTCAGACATAATCTGAATGTCTTGACAATTGACGTGAAGGATCTTTACATGTCTATCCCACATGTGGAAGGGATTGAATGGTTTAGATTGCTACTACATGAGCTATGAGCATCTAATGATGAAATTAGACTCTTGGCAGAAATGGTAGAACTGGTTTTGTCAAACAACTACATTACATTTGATGGAAAATTCTATGCCCAAACAACAGGCATAGCCATGGGGTCACCATGCAGGGCTAGCTTTGCTAATTTGATCATGGCATATTGGGAGAGGGAATTTGTGTTCAAGGTACCTAATATTATAAATAAAATCCAATTTTATACTAGGTACCTGGACGACATTTTTATACTGATAGATGGGAAAGTGAAAGAGGCGGAAAATCTAGTGTCCTACTTTAATAATACAACTTCATTTTTAAAATTTACTTTCACATACAATGAAACTAACATTGCCTATCTGGACGTCTTATTGAGTAAGGACTTACATAAAAACAGCTATTTTGCAAACATCTATAGAAAAGACACATATTCTAATGCCTTCCTTCATTTTACTAGCTGCCAACTTTGGTCCAAAGGAGGTCTATAGTAAAAGGACAATTAGTCAGGGCTGCCCGCATGGTGACTAGGGAAGATGATTTTTCACGAGAATGTGATAGGTTAGGAAATATGTTCTCCAAAAGAGGATATCCCACCCAAATGATCAGGGAACTAACCGAGGAGGTAAAAGTGAAAAGATCAAGAGGCCTTTACCAACCCATCCTGTTTGATATACAGGAATTAGGTCAATAGGACTCCCAAATTAGTAATAAAATCACAGGAAAAAGCTTCTTTGGTTGGGGTCAACCTAATCAAGAAGTTCAGTTTGGATGGTTATAACATCAGAGAGATCATCTACAAAAACTGGGAGATTATTAGATCAGATGCTGTATTGACCTGTAAACTGAAAGACTCCTCTAAAGTAGTGTTTAGAAGGGGTAACAACCTTAAGTGTTTATTATCAAAAAATAAAAAAAAATAGGCAAAAAATAGTAAAAGTATGTATGACCAAATGTGGTAGATGTACATATTCTTCATACATGAACATAGGGGAAAGATTCAACATCAGAGGGGTGTATGATATGACCCCACAGAGATTTGATTGTAATACAAAAGGTGTGGTTTATTTGGCATGCTGCCAGAATTGTCCTGTTTTCTTCATAGGGAAAACAGACTGGAAATTTAAGGAAAGGGTGTATGAACATCTTTATAGCACCCAAACCTTAAAACAGGACAGCGCAATTGCTAAACATACCCTAGACTGTCCTACACATTCATTTAAATTTAGAGCTATGGACTCAATTAAGATGGATGAGATGAGAGGAGGTTTTAGTTCTTTGATGTTGGAAAAATTAGAATTAATGTGGCAAATATGGACCAGAGCCTGCCAGTACCCAGGATTGAATGAATATTATTCAATCAAATGTACATTAAAACTGAAAAGTCTAGCAAGATGACAGAGATCAATAGCTGATGGGGCACCTTTTTTAGGGATTGGGGACTAGGTTAACACATTTATTCAGCAAACATATTTATATTATTTCTTGACATTTTTGAACGTTTTCTATATCACTATGATTGAATAGAAACTGTTAATTTTTAAATTTTAACATCTTTAGGACATATTTATTTATGTGCAGTCAGATGTTTTTGTGTAGTTGAAGGGGTCTTTATGTACATTTGTAACATTTTTAATATATTTGGAAGTTTAAGAGTTTTTAACATTGGCATAGGATTTTATTCTATAGTGTGAAACACTCAGAACACCTGACTGCGGCGGGTTTGGTTGGCCAAGCCACTATCTAGGCTTTGGGTGTTCATGGGTAATAGGTTACAGTGGAGCTTATTAACTACAGTACTGCTGCTTTAAATGCAGACTCCACTACGTAGTGTTGCTACGTATAACCGTAACTGACTAGGTGGAGGTGAATCGTAACAATTAGTCAACAATAATAGAAACAGTTCAACTACTTTTATGACTAAAGAACAAAACATATTTTTCCAATTTGGATATTGTAATTATCAAAAGAATGTTGGTTACTATCCAAGTATGGACAGACAGGTAACATCAACTGTTTTATTTCAGTCTGCAAATGTTGTAATGGATTGCATTTAACTAGTTATGTTTCCAGCTAGCCGTACAGGTTTGAAATCACACTAAATTGAATATGGACTTAATGTTTTGGTGAAGGTTTGTTAGAACCTTAGGTTTAAAGCTGTTGTAATAAAGTCCAGAATGTTGAGAATATTGACTGAAGCATTGCATTTGGAAATGTGACTGTAAACAGGATTGCAGTACTGTTTGACACTGAATTGCAAAGCTATCACATTGAAATGGTTGGTATTAATTTAATGAATTAATTGAAGGAGTGTTAATTAGACATTGAGTAGGGTATTTAATGAGTTGCTTTACACATGAAACTTTGTCTGAGGAAGTCTCACTACCAGTGAGACAAATAGTGCTTTACGTTATTTTTGCTGTTTGCTGTTTTTAAATAAAGAAGTGTTCGTATTGTGAACTTAGCTACTAACTGCACCTTGGCTTTTTGTGGGCTTGTGCTTGGCTGCTGGGACCTCCCTTTTGCTGCAGTAAGGACATTGTGATATATACGTGGCCCACCATATAAGAAGTTTGCAAAACCTGCTCCACATTGAGTCCAGTTGTGACACACTCACAGCCATCTCCACACAGGATACAAATGACAAACACAGACACATGCCTGTCATGTCTGGGATTAGAACTCCTAACTAACTAATATATTACACTACAGCACTACGCCATTATAGGATGTGCCACAGAGATTACTGGAGTACTCCTTCCCCAAAGGTGTATTTCACAGTGAATGACATCAGCAGGATTGCCAAAGTAGTGCATTTGAATTGTGCTGAGTGTGACTAGTCTAAAATCATTGCTCCCTACACAGACATAGAAACACACACAAAACATCCACAACTACCATGTGTGAGATTAGAACCCCTACCAGAGTTCTATATCACACTACACCATGATGCTGTTATTGGATGCACCATGGGGATTGCTGGAATGCACCTTCACCAAAGGTGTATTTCACAGTGAATGACATCAGCAGGATTTCCAAAGTAGGGCATTTGAATTGTACTGAGTGTGACTAGCCTAAAATGCATTGCTCTCTGTACACACACACACACACACACACACACACACACACACACACACATGCAATTGCCAAGTCAAGTCCGTGAATAGAACTCCTACCTATTTTATCACACTATAGCTGTATGCAGTTATGGGACGTGCTACAGAGATTACTGGGCTACAAACTTCCCAGAGGTGTATTTCTAGGTGGGTGACATCATCAGCCTTGCCAAAGTAGGGCATTTGAATTGTAGGTAGTTTGAGTAGCCTTAAAGAAATTGCTCTCTACACAGACAAGGAGAGACAGACAGACAGACACACACACACACACACACACACACACACACACACACACACACACACACACACACACACACACACACACACACACACACACACACACACACACACACACACACACACACACACACACACACACACACACACACACACACACACACACACTTGCCAAGTCTGGGATTAGAACTCTTACCTAATTATTTGATCACACTACAGCAGTACACAGTTATGGGATGTGCTATGGTGATTACTGGGCTACAGCCTTCCCAGAGGTGTATTTCTAGGTGGATGACATCAGCAGCCTTGCCAAAGTAGGGCATTTGAATTGTAGGCAGCATGAGTAGCCTAAAAGGAATTGCTCTCTACACAGACAGGGACAGACACACACACACTTGCCAAGTCATAGATTAGAACTCCTACCTAACTATTTTATCACACTATAGCAGTACACAGTTATGGGACATGCTACGGAGATTACTGGGCTACAACCTTCCCAGAGGTGTATTTCTAGGTGGATGATATCAGGATCCTTGTCAAAGTAAGGCATTTGAGTTGTAGGGAGTGTGAGTAGCCTAAAAGGAATTGCTCTCTACACAGACAGGGATAGATACACACACACACACGCACACACATACACACACACACACACACACACACACACACACACACACACACACACACACACACACACACACACATACAGACACACACACACTTGCCAAGTCTGGGACTAGACCTCCTACCTAACTATTTTATCACACTACAGCAGTATGCAGTTATGCAACATGCTACAGAGATTGCTGAGCTACAACCTTCCCAGAGGTGTATTTCCAAGTGGATGACATCAGCAGCCTTGCCAAAGTAGGGCATTTGAATTGTAGGGAGTTTGAGTAGCCTAAAAGTAATTGTTCTCTACACAGACAGGGACAGACACACACATACACACACAGACACACTTGCTCAGTCTAGGATTAGAACTCCTACATATTTTATCACACTACAGCAGTACGCAGTTATGGGACATGTTACAGAGATTAATGGGCTACCACCTTCCCAGAGATGTATTTCTAGGTGGATGACATCAGCAGCCTTACCAAAGTAGAGCATTTGAATTGTAGGGAGTGTGACTATCCTAAAAAGCATTGTTCTCTACACAGACAAAGACAGACAGACACAGTTGCCATGCCTGGGATTGGAACTCCTACCTACCTTGTTTATCAGACTACAGCAGTATGCAGTTATAGGACACACCATGGAGATTACTAGGCTACAACTTTCCCAAAGGTGTATTTCACAGTGGATGACCTCAGCAGGCTTGCCATTGTAGGGTTATCAGGAGGGCAGTGTGTTTTCTTGGGCCATAACCCATTCATCTAGAGGTTGACACACCATATGCAGTCACACACAGGGTCATATTTCACAGATACATGCATACAGCTGCTAGATTACTACATCCTTGTACAGTCATGTTGCACAGCTAGCACTTGCACCACATAGTCTGTAATGCTGACAGATACTGGTGATTAGTATCTACAGTAAGTGACATCTGAACCTAATGTGGTTGTGGCCCTTTAGCTGTGTGCTGGGTGGGACAGGTCTTATGGCTCATTGTCACAGTCACCCTCTTCCACATATCTATGTACATCTACCTTTGGCTTATTATAGTGTGATGTCCTTAGATATATGTCTGTATTCCTATCCACTGTGTGTGCAAAGCATGAGTGGTGAATACTGAGGAGTGTCTGCACTAACATCGGCGACTGCCAGATATGTCTGGTCCACTGGTGTTTGCAGACATGGCCTTCATTTTTTAAGTGTGTGAGCATGCCCAGTATGACCTATCAGTATGTTGTTGACTGACATTGCCTTCATTTCTCTAAGTGTGTGAGCATGCCCAGTATGCCTGTCTGTATTGAATGTGTGGATCAGGTCCAGGTAGTTTGTATTGCAGTGCAGACCTTTGTGTTGTACACCTACAGGTAGCATACTGTTTCTGTAGGGTATCCGTCGATCATTTGGCAATATGGGGACAAACTGTGCAGGGGATAGTGTGTACTGTAGGTGATTGTGTCTGTGCTGCTTCAGCTGCATGGTAATGCTGTTAGCAAAGATATTCAGACGTGTACTGTTATACACAGTGATGATTTCTGTCCTCATGTACTGTCAGGTGGACATTCTTGCTCACAGTGATGTCTTGGAGGACACGGGTGACTGCAGCTGTGCCCGGTATTGTGGGCAGACACCTACGTATTCATGGTAAGTTTTGCCATTCTGGAGGGGGAGCTGCAGACACTTGGTGCTGGGTTTGTGTATCCGGTTTAGCACCTTGGTAGAGTACTGGCAGAGGATCCCATACTTGTACGCCCATCAGCATGAAAGTATGGGCTTATCTTGCTGTGGCAATGCATCACAGCTGTACAGATTCACACAGGTCAGCCAGGAACAGGGGCCATGGGTCAGGACATCTACCCTATTGTGGTGTATGGCAGGTGTGGAGCCACTCATGTATGTGTGCACACAGCCTGGTGTCGGACCCTGCACATTCCATGCTGCCCATGTTCCCACCCACCCACCCTCTGTTATTCTAACCTCTTCCATACATTATGCACACATTCTCTGATACTTTCCCTAAGGGTATTACCCCATCACAGGTGTGCATTAGCGTTGGTCTACAGTTCATGCAGTGGGACATAACATGCATTGGCAGTACGTGTGAGACACAGGCCTTTGGCAGATGCCTATGGGGCATTAGGTGTTGCTGCATGCCAGATGTGGCAGGTCATTGCATTCTGTCAGTCCTACAGTCCCAGACCACTATACAGTATATTCCCCTGGGGTGACAGGTAGGTGCGATAGGTGTTCATGTCAATACCTCCTAACAGTCTTGTTAAGGTGGTGTGGATGCTGGCAATGTGCTATGTACAGCTAGGGACACACCTGCATGGGACACCAGCACTGCATGCTGCAGTCTTCCGCTATTGCCATATACAGGTGGGGTCTTACTGTACCCATTCCCCACAGCAGGGATATGACCAGAGAGGTACCTGTAGGTGGTGTTTGCATGCGCTGGGTGCATGTGTGCTATGGATACTACTTGCATCTGACACACAGACATGCACTGGGCATTCCAGTTATGCTTGCATGTGCAGGTACATCAGCTATTTCCCAATACATCAGTCCTACCTCCTTTGTGATCTGCGTGTGTTTGGGCAGACAACACCAGTATCCCCTACTACAGGATCAAATAATGTGATGCATACCTGTATATACTTTTCCAAGGGTGTGTCCATTTCACAGTGACACAATATATATTGTATGGCTGGGGTATTTCCCCCTATGTACTGCTTGTATATGTAGACCAACAGTCATGCCATGTCAGTCTTTCAGATGGTGACACATATTACCACCATACATTTGCAATGGCTTACTGCTAGCTTGTGATATACTGATGGGTATTGTGTATGGCACTGCAGTTGTGAGGACGTCCCTGTCATCAGCGGTAGTGGGCAATGACCACCAGGCTTACCTGAACATGCATACATACTGACCATTCTCACACAATATGGGACACACACCAACCTAACACACACATACCTGCATATTGTGCAGATGCTAAAACCTATCCTGCTACCTTGGCCACCTCTGTGCATCTGTGCTCCACTAGTATTAGACCTACACATACATGTTACTACATTTCTACATAGGGTTATGGGGGGCACACCTGACTGTTATGATATGTGTACATCACATTGGGGGGGCACACCAGACCGTTACTACATAATTAAGTAGGGTTGGGGGGAGCACACCTGACTGTTTTTGCATTCCTACACAGGATTGTGGGTGCACACCTATTTCTACATATCTATACAGGATTGGGGGGCACACCTGACTGTTACTACATTTCTACATAGGATGGGGGGGCACACCTGACTATTTCTACATTTCTACACAGGATTGGGGGCACACCTGACTGTTACTACATTTCTGCATAGGAGGGGGGCACACCTGACTATTTCTACATTTCTACGCAGGATTGGGGGGGCACACTTGACTGATACTACATTTTTACGTAGGATGGGGGGCACACCTGGTTATTTCTACATTTCTAGGCAGGATTGGGGGGCACACCTGACTGTTATTACATTACTATGTAGGATGGGGGGCACACCTGACACTTGTACACATTTGCTATGACTGTACTGGTATGCCAGGTACTCCATTTCATTCTGTATTCTAACCTATCTTGCTGACTAGAGTCATACCAGTGCACTACAGATCTTAGCTTTGATTTACCTACATATTAGTTTCTGACTTCCTACCCTTCAGAACTAACATCCCACTGCCGGACCTGCTGTAGTCTGTCGGTGTAGGCCTGATGGGGGAGGTTACCTGTAGGCATCATTCAGAGGCCATATCACAGCCTTTGTTTGTGTTTGTCTACACCTGTCCTGCTGGCTGTGATGGTTGTTGGGTATGTGAACCCCCCTGACTGGCATGTGTGAGTCATTTACCTTGTGGGTGTCCCAGTATTGAGGGTGGTGCTGCAGGGCTGCCTATGTCAGATGCACATAGTACACTCCCTACACATGGTTGAGCAGAGGCAGTGTCATGTTTGGCATCCCTTTTACTGTAGATGAGAGTCAGAGAGAGGTGTTATTCCCTGGGTCCCTTCTGTGTCAGTGTATGTGCTATGCATTGCCTCTTTGCCAAGGTCAGGGCATACTGGGCACACCTCATTCTGCCTACTGGGGCTGGCTCAGGTTGTTCCTCATCCGAGTCACTCTGTGCCTGTGGAGGCCTTGGCCTTGGCAAAGATGGGGGCTGTGTGGCCCTGACCCATGCTGTTCCTGCTGCAGCTGTTTCCACAGGATCATATTGTGTAACATGGCACATACGATGACAATTTGGGTACATGTAGCTGGTGAGTACTGCAAGGCTCCACCGGATGTGTCCAGGCCCTGGAACTGAGACTTGAGCATCCCAAACACATGCTCTACTATAATTCTTGTCTGTGCTTGTGCCTCATTATGGAGCTCTTGTTCGGGTGTGTGAATTTCTCATGGGTGTCATTAGCCATAGCTCCAGTGCGTATTTAGCATCCACCACTAGGTGACTGTGAGGGATGTCCTCATTGGCAAACTTCTGGTACAGCTGCATCAAATGCCAGATGTGGGAATCATGATAGCTTCCTGGGTAGCCAGCACACACATTTATTATTAAGCCCTGGGCATCGCACACGACCTGGCAATTGATGGAGGAGAAGCCCTTGCGGTTGATGTAGACCCTACCCCACTCACTGGGTGGTGCTTTGATGCATATGTGTGTGCAGTCTATAGCACCCACTACCTCAGGGTATTCTCACACCTCACGTGTGTTGGGGAAATATACGTGCTCACTGACATGTGCTGACATGGCATCCAGGAAATGGTGGAGTACCCTGGATGCTGATGCCTGTGAGATCCCTATCATATCCCCAGTTGGCCTTTGGATGGTACCTGTAGCTAGTATTCTTAGGCCTACACATACCTTGGTATCCACTGGGATGGGTTGCCCTCTGTTAGCTCTGTGTGTCAGACGTGGCTGGCACAGCGCAACAATTTGCTGTAGGAGGCCCCTGTCCACTCTATAGCACTCCACTTTCTCCAGCTCATGTAGCCCCTAGTAGGTTACCCTGGGTCTGTATACGCTTCTCCATCTCCTCATTGTGGGTTGGTCAACAACATTCACATCCTCACCACCCTCAGCCTCTTTCACAAGTTGTTGTATGATAACTATCGCAGCCTCTACCATTTTGTTGTTTTGTTTGTTAAAAGTTCCCTGCTTGTATACACCGGTAGTGTAGAGTGTGGGAAAAAACAAAGGGAACGGTGTTTGCATAGGTTATAATAGTGTTCTGGGCTGGGCTGGTCTGCTGCCTGTGTAATTGGCTGATTCTGATACATTTCACCTGCCAACTTATGCTAGTTCTCCTAGATTAACTTCCCACTACTGTTTTCCCTTCCCATTGCTTTCCTGTTTAAGCCTGGGGGCGCGCTGCACAAACAGAGCACCCAAATGTGCACAGAGCTGTTATTTCCTGGATTAACTTTTTTTTATATACCTTTAAAACCCGGTGTGCGGCTCGCATACCCACTTAGGCAATGTAAAGAGTGTTAGGCAGAGTCAGACACACACCCTTGCTTAGCTGTGCTTAGCTAGGAGCAAACCTGAGACACATGGCTCCAATCCACTTTCACTATGTCTGACACACACACCCATGATGTCAGCTAACTCCTAGGCTTGCAACAAGCTATTCCTACTCTTACACTATTGTGAGCTAACTAGCATGCTGGGGAAAACTGGGATTCACTATCATTACACTCATTTGCATAGGATTGTCTGCTAATGCATAGTTACATGTCTCACACTGAGCCTCCCCCCTTAGCAACCACTACTCACTGGCCATGTTGTCTTCTGCCTGCCATTGACTTTCATGGCAGAATAGTGATTTTAGTTAGAATGCTTATTTTAGGTTTATTTTATTATCCCCCCCCAATCCCATTTGCGTGCCGCTGCTCTACGCTTCAACAGCCGAGATCGGCTAAAAAAAAATGAAAGTTGATTTTTTTTTATTTTTTAAGCTGTTTGCAATGCCAATGGCCTTATACTTGGCCATTGGCATGCTTCCTGATTGATATGCAGCCTTTATTTGGAGCTGTCACGGCTTCGTTTTGGATTTTGCAGAAATGTACTCGGTTACTAACTAAGTACATATCTGCAGATTACACTAGTCCTGCACAGCTGGTTTCAAGCTTCCTGGATCGCAAATTCACCTAATTTGCATGGATTTCTCCTGCAAATGGGGTGATTTGCATACAGGGGCTTAGTCCATGCAGGACTAGTGCAGGAGCGCTCATGCACGCCTCTGCAGGCTGTTCCTGGATCACATGGCAGCCATATTGCCTGCTAGAGCTCCTGCACTAATCCTGCAGTCTGTGCAAGGCATACAGAATCTGGGGGTTTGTTTGTGCAGGCCAGAAACATATTTATAAGTATAGTAATTGTTTAACATAGTCACTGCTTCCACAATATTAACTGCATGTGCAAGATGGCTGAACTGTCGACGAGCAGATTGGGGCGGGGGTGAGGTTGGAATGTCAAAGTGAATGTCTAGCATATATTTTAGTGAGAACGACCAGTTGCATTACTTATGAATTGTTTCTATATAAATGTTTAAATCATTCCCTTATATGCTTAAACATTTGAAAGGAAGAAAACTATCAAACACACACATTTGTACTGGTATGAAAATGAAAACTTCCTTAAATTGATACATTTTTCTCCTTGCGAACAACTTCTGCCTGAATACAGCTCACAGACTATTACATGCTAAGCATAATATTCTAAAACACCATTCCACCAAAAGTAAGAGAATTCAGATAGTAATACATATTTAAACAAATGCATAGTAAGCTAGTACTGCAGTGAATGAAATGCTTTGCAAATAAGTAATTGTCATATAAATAATATTAATAAAAATGGTGAAATACAGATAAACAACAATTGCCTTATGTATTTTCTTCATAGCAGAGGAGCAAATTGTCAACAGTTTGCAACAGCAGGAAAGAAGAACTGCAAGGCTGGTTGAAGAAGTTGGCAAGCATGAGTAAAGTAATAAATAGTATTGTGTGCTTAACTGATTTCATTAATATAGTTATAAGGAAATAATTTATAAAGGATGGTAAATGAAGCACTATGTAAAATACATGTCAGTATATAACCTACAGTATTCTGTCCTTAACTGATTTTATAAGATATATGTATTTTGTTTCCCCCCTCCTTTTTCTTTAAAGTATGCATTCCTTTCTTCTTTATTTTGTTTCTCTCTCCCATTTATGTTCATTTTTTAACAGATCACAAATCCTTAGAAGTAGCCCAGGAGCATACCTCTCAACTTAGGGAGCATTCACCCTCTGCACATCTGGGGATAGCTCAGAGGGTCAGGTTTCTAGTATCGGTCTTGCAGACATAGGTTCATAGATGCGTACTAGGCTAATGGCCTTGGGGCCTTTACAAGCCTAGCCCATAGGATTACACTAGCATCATGCCACCCAACCTTAGTTCCCAGTGCCTCTGTCGAGTAAAGCCACTGGAGTGATGCCTGGGGGGAATTTTCTATTCCTCATCCACTCATCAAGATTTCTCTTGAAAAGGGCCAGTGAGGTGCTCTGCTTGACATGCATGGGAAGTCTATTCCATAGCAGGGGCAGTCTCTAGGTTATGAACATGTCCCTCCAGCATGTTTTGTTGAGTATGGTAATGAGGTTGAGGTCTCTGGAGTGTGTGATGTGGAGGGATTGAGATTTCTTTAGATGTAACATTTCTAACAGAGATGGGTCAGACATGGCTTTGTAAGGCAAGCAGAGATTGCCTCTAAGTAGGCGATATGAGACAGAGAATAGTTGGAGTTTTTTAAGTCTGTCCATACAGGACAAATGTTTAAGGCCTAGGATCCTCTTTGTGAGGTACTTTTGTGGCTTCTCCAGTTGTTGCAGGTGTTTAGTGAGGTACATGCTAAATGGGGCATTGTACTCAATGATTGACCTAATGAGGGAAGAGTAGAGGGAGACAATGACCTCTTTCTTCCTGGATGCAAAACCCTTAATGTGGTGGTCAAAAGAGAGGTTGCTGTCAACCTGTGTTCCCAGATCTCTTATAACACTTTCTGTGTTCAGCGGACTACCATCGCTGTGGTAATTCATGGGAACCAGGTTTTTCCCAAAGGGGATGATGACGCATTTTTTGGCATTGAGCTTAAGGCCATGGTTCTGACACCAGTCATTGGTCTCAGTGAGGCCTTTCTGTAGGATGTCAACATCACTTGGGGAGTTAATAATAGCTCCCAATTTGCAATTGTCTGCAAACTGTGTCAGCTAGAGTCCCTTCATGTTGGCCTGGACTTCAGAGAAGTAGATACCAAACAGGAGAAAACTAAGGACCGAACCCTGTAGGACTCCATTTGTGACTAGTCAGCAGTCTGACTTGGAGTCAGCTACTTTTACACTGTGGGTTCTACCCGTGAGCCAGTTTGCAACCCACCTAGTTATATAGGGGTTGATGCCCAGCATGTGGCAGCCTGATAAGCCTCACTGAATGGGGGCTTCATGGCTTGGTTGTGGATATGCTGGAGCAGTCATGTACATATGGATTCAGAGTCTAGGCCTGCCATTAGAGAGTTCAAGACATGCTATCCACTGCACCACCTTCTAACAGTGAAAATGTTTGTGGAATCTATGGACTAGGAATGCCTGCTGGTAACTTCTCATCCCTTCTTCCCTTATCCTTTCTCCTAAACCCTTTCACCTGTTTCCCACCCACACTGCCATCTTATATAAAAAAAAATGAAAAAGTAGGGGTGTCTATCCCCCCACCAAAAACATTTAGGCCCTACTCTTCCACTCCTCCAGCAAACCCCTCATGATGTTTTCCTTCTGTATTCCCCTCTTTGTTATGTCTTCCCTTCCCTTTTTCAGTCTTTCATATTTACCCCTTTCTATTTTTTAAAGTAACCAACATAGTGTCCACATACGGATACCTCTGTATAAAGCAGTTTAAACCCTGCTAGCTGCACCTCTGCTGTTTTTCTGCATGCTTTTCCTTAATATCATAACAGGCAATCAAACATTTGAATGCTTGCACTGAAGAGTATGTTATGACTTTATCTGGTTCATTAACTTATCATTATGCGCTTATTTCTGTTTACATTATCAGTAGATATATGTCTACACTCATTTGTATGCACCTTATAGTGTACTGAGGAGGACCTTATATGGCCTGGCACCCTGTGCATTGCCATTAAACATACAAAGGTCCCTTGTGTACTACACAACTTGTCTATGAACCGCATCTACAGACTCTTGAGCAGAGTTAAGTGAGTGGATCAATAGGGCTTTAACAGCTTTTGAAGGCAATTTTTTTTAACATCCAAAGCCCCAAATTGCTTCTGAAGGTGTATGGAGCAGATGCTCATCTAATATCATTTATATTGATGCTTACACAAAGAATTGTTTTCACTTTTATGTGACACTTCCATTATTGTTGCATTAGCTGTGCAGTATTGTATTGTGGGTGGTTAAATGTGTTGTCTGTGATTAACCACACCGTGAACCATAATAGAAAAGGATTATTGACTGTGGAAGATTTGATTAGGTCAGATGCTGCCTTAAAATAAAATATATTTACCTGAAGACTTATTAAATGAAATTACAGAATTTTATACAGGTGGGGTATAAGACTTAACAAAGGAAATTTGTTACATGTAATAGGATTTAGAAGAGACTTCTGTAGACATTGTTTTTTATGAGTGTTTTTTGGTTTAATTTAATGTAAACAAGATCTAACTGAAAATGTAGATTTTAGATTCATTTTATGTGGAATACCTTTAAATACTTGCTATGTATAGTTGATGAGACTTATGTATACATAAAAATTCTGATAACAGAAAAGTGTCATATGTGGCAGCCAGCAACAAGTAAGGTGACGGATGACACAATACATGCAATGACAATGAACATTCACATAGAATATGGATGCACACGTCAGGGTAGGACAGACCATGCAAATCATTGTTTGTGTGTATACAAGCTGAGATGTACATGCTGTGTGCCTGTGGGTGTTTGTTCATAGGTTCATAGGTTCATTGGTTGGTACTAGGCTATCGGCCCTAGGGCCTATACAAGCCTAGCCATAACAATTCCCTGGATATTTCTTCCCACAATATTTACTTCTCTGGACCCCTATCTAGCAGGGTGACTGACATAATCCCCGGGGTGAATTTCCTATCTCCCATCCAGTCATCAAGGTTCCTTTTGAAGAGGGCCAATGAGGTGCTCTGCTTGACATGTATGGGCAGTCTATTCCAGAGTATGGGGAGTCTCTGGGTCAGGAACCTATCCCTCCAGCATGTTTTGTTCATTGTGATGATAAGGTTTAGATCCCTGGAGCGTGTGGCTCTGAGGGATTGGGATTTCTTTAAGTGGAGCATGTCCAACAGCTCAGGGTTTGACATGGCCTTGTATGTTAAGCAGAGATCGCCTCTGAGTAGACAATATGCCACAGAGTATAGCTGGAGTTTTTAGATGGTCAGCATATGGCATCTGCTTTAGGCCTGTGATTCTTTTAGTGAGGTATTTCTGTGGCCTTTCCAGCTGTTGCAGATGTCTTGTGAGGTACATCCCAAATGGGGCATTATACTCTATAATGGGTCTAATGAGGGATGAGTACAGTGGAACAATGACCTCCTTTTTTCTGGATGAAAAGCCCTTAGTGATAAGGTGTGCCACATAGAAGGATTTCCTGACTGTTGTGGTGATGTGGTTATCGAAAGTGAGACCACTGTCCACCTGTATCCCTAAGTCTCTCATCACACTTTCGATGTTTAGTGTCCTGCCACCTATTTGGTAATTCATGGGTACATGTTTTTTCCCAAAGGGGATAACTATACATTTCTTGGCATTAAGCTTGAGCCCATGGCTCTGGCACCAGGCATCTGTATCTGTAAGGCCCTTTTGTAGAATATCCACATCATTAGGGTTTTCAATAATGGCTCCCAGCTTGCAGTCATCTGCGAACTTTGTTAGCCAGAGTCCCTTAGTGTTGGCCTGTACTTCAGAGAAGTAGATGCCAAACAAGAGTGGTCCCAGGACTGAACCCTGAGGTACTCCACTTGTCACTTGTCTGGAGCTGGATTTGGAGTTGGCTACTTTTACAGTCTGGGTTCTGTCAGTAAGTCAGTTGGCAACCCATCAAGTGACATAGGGATTTATGCCCAGCTTAGTAAGTTTATCTATGATTCCAGAGTGGGGGATGGCATTGAAGGCCTTGGCGAGGTCCAGATAGGCTGTGTGTACCGCCTTACCCTCATCCACAACTCTGGAGACTGATTCGAAGAAGTCAATCAAATTCAGGAGACAAGATCGGCCCTTCACAAACCCAAACTGGGTGGGGTCCAGTGATTGAAGGTTGCCAATGTCTTTGTTTATAAGTTCCATGATAATGCGTTCCATGCCCTTGCAGATCAGGCTTGTCATACTGATGGGACGGTAGTTCCCAGGATCCAAGGCGGATCCCCCTTTGTGGAGTGGGATAACTGTAGCTGTGCGCCACTCAGTGGGCACAAAGCCTGAGGTGAAGTTATGATTAAACATGACACTTAGGTGAGGTGCCAGTTCATTTTGTAATTCATGTAGTACATAGCCTGGGATGTCATCTGGTCCCATGGATGCTGTATTCTTAGCTTTTGAGAGTGCGGTTTCTACCTGTGTGGCCGTGATTACTGGAATTTTGCAATCTTTTGGTATTGAAATGGGCCTTTTAGGGGGTGAGAGGGGGTGAAGTTGGCAATAAATTGATCTGCCAGGATATTGGCAATATCCTTGGGATAAGTATATTTAATATCATTCTGTTGTAGCTCAGAGCAGATCTGAGCATTGCCATTTAGATTTTTGACATAACTATAGAATGCCTTGTGGTTGTCTTTGGTATCTTTGGCAATTTTATTTTCGTAACTAGCTTTTGTGGATTTTATGAGGGATCTCAGCTTCTTACTGAGGCTGGTGAGGGAGTTTTTTGCATCCTGGGATTTTCCTCTTTTCTGCAACAGTTTCTTCCTTCTGTTGTAGTTTGTTTATAGCAGGAGACCACCAGATTGGCTTCCTTTTTTTGGAGAAGAGCATCTTGGTTCTATTTGGGATGGCACGATTCATGCACAAGTGGATGTGCTCGTACAGTGCCTTAGTGTAGGATTCTGCAGTTGAACTTTCAGATCCCGTTTGCATGGGTGTCGCAAGTCTGTCACTTCTGACTTCAGTAGCATGAAGTTGGCTTTGGAGAAGTTTTTTAAGGATCTTACTGGGGGTGGGGGTGGGATGTGGATGTCAAGGGTTTATTTATTTTTTTATTTTATTTGTTGTAGTTCAATAAGCAGGGTGTTACAGAAGGACACGTTTCAGCTACTGACACAGAGGTGCACAATATTAAGTTGATTTACCTTAAGAAGAGAACATTTACTTGCTATATCTAGCAAATGGTCATGGTTATGTTGTCAGAATTACACAGAGCTATACATTGAATATATATTGTATATATTGCTAAATCTTGTAAGATTATATAATGAGGCCCACATAGTGTAAACTCCACAGAGTATAAGTCACAAGGTCCTCCGCACTATGTTCTGTATGACATCCTCTGAAGCATTGTGTAGGGTCACCCCTGTGGTATTCTACTGGATGGTGCACATAATGTTCTACTGCATGCCCCATTACCGGGAGCATATTTACTTTCTTATGTATCAATTTATTTATGTATTTCTTTGTATATTTGGTTGCACTTGCCATTCGGGTTGGTAAGCTTACCCATTCAGCCATGAGCTAGAGTAAGCAGTAAGTTACAGCATGCAAGAATAGGCAAAAACAGAGTAGAAGAACATCACAACAAAATGTACAATGATCATAGGATCATAGGAGGTTACTAGCCTAATGGCCCTGGGGCTCATACAAGCCTCGCCAAGAGTTTATCCCCAAAAAAGAAACCTCAGTCAGCATCTGTCACCCCCCCGTCAATGATTGACACATGAAAGCATTTAACAATACATGAATCCTTTGGATACTAAGTATCAGCTTGATGAGACTGAGGATTTGAAAAATATGTGTTGCTCTGTGCTTTTGTGTTGTGTTACCCAAGGGCAGGAACATGTGTGTTCATCAGCTAAATGTTATACAAGATTGTTTTTAACTTCACAAAAAATGCAAAAAGTTGGATGTCAATAAAAAGTAATAAATAGAACCTTCACATAAACGTCCAAGAAAGTCTGCAGAATTCACAATGAAATGCAATCTAAAATCAATTATTTTTATCCCAGAACATACCGATAAAGCACTTTCATCTGTAACATCAGACATCATCAGTACCTGCTTCAATTAATATAAAGACTGTTTAAACAGTGTTACATTCTAATCATGTCTAACATAGGCCAATAAACATTTTACCCCAATTAATACATATCCCAAAATAATATAACACTATTTTGAGCTGTGTAAAAAATTAAAATCAGAAAAAAAAGATATCAGTGTGATTAAAACAAATTACATTTAGATCTTAACCGATCTAAGTTTTAGCAACTATAAATGCTTAAATTTTCAGTTAATCTGGGCAGATGATGGCACTGTTCCTTAGCTGCCACAACAATTCACAGCACTTGAGCTTGACTTGGCCTTCTAATCACCCCTTGTACTAGAAAGCTCCGCTTGGTTCAACACTGTAAACCTGAAGTACTTGAAATCCACACAAATTACGACATGCTTCGCTAGGACATGCAGACCATCTCTTTTCTCTATGCAATAATTGTGTTGGCAAATAGTCTTTCTTAAGGCAAACTCTATTTTGTTAATGTAAAAAGCAAAGCAGGTATTACAACAAATAAGCCAAACAACTTTTGAAAAGTTACAGTCAAACCTCCCTCTTCCTCTCTACCAATGAATGCACCCAAAAATGTGTTATTTCATCTGCTTTAATGTACTTTCTCAGAACAACAGCCATGCATATTTGTTCTGTGGAGTTTATTTTGTTTTCTGTTCCTAACATATTGTTAGTATTTGCTCACCTTTTGCAGACTATATTGGGTCTTGGACCAATAACATCTAATGTTAAGCCAGAGTTAGTAAGGACACCCCAGTCTTTCAAAATTGCCTTAATAATCAGTCCACATTCAACAGAAAAATTGCAAGACTATTGAACTGGTGTTTTTAAGTGTCAGTTTTCTGTCAAAAAAAAGTTAAAAACTGGCATCTTCTGTTCCTTTCATCTATTATTTCTTGGCCTTTCTGTCTATAAGCTTGCTGGGATATCCATGCTCCAAAAATAAACCTTTAAGCCTGTTGATTTCTGAAAGAAAAGTTTGGTTGTCAGAAACAAGCCAAGTTGCTCAAATCATTAGGATTTCACCAATCTTTTTTCTAATAAGCTGGATGACAACTTGGTTAAAATAAAAAGGAGTTACTGTAAGGTGACTTTCTATAGATGTTAGAAGAAATACAATCAAACAAATATTTAGATAGCATGACATCCACATGGTTAAAACTATTAAAATCTACACTAAAAATAAATTTAAAGAAAATTCATAGTAGTTTCCAAAAAAAAAAAAAACACAAATACAGTAAACTGCTGAGTACTAACTCCCCAAATAATAAAAACATCATCCACGTAGTGATAGCCTGGATGTCGCACTGTCTAAATGTTATATTCCTCATGAATAGATGTCAGTAGTATCAGTACACACACAGCTTTTATCAGTACACACACAGCTTTAGTGATGTCCATTCAGATGGCAAGGGCTGTGATGAGGACCACAGCAGAGGCAGTAGGCCTCTTATTTCCTGAATGAATCAGGGCAAAAGTTGGACTACTATGAGTATGTCACCAAACAAATGGATGAGAGTGAAATGGTGCACATTGCCTACCTTGATATGACAAACGTTTGTGACACAATGCCCTATTTGGGCATTGCAAACAAGCTCACAAAATTAGGTATAAACCCCCTAGGTCAACTGCTGGATAACTAGCTGGATGACAGATAGGATGCAAGAACTTAGGATAGGGAGTCTACCTCCATAATTAAGTCAGTTACTTGCAATGTTCTTCAAGGCCAATATCAAAGGCCTCTGGCTAACCAAGTCTGAACACAACTGCAAACTAAGTGCAGTCATATAATTCTCCAGTAACACAAGTAGCATCCAAGAAGGGCTGACGCAGACTAATAACTAGTGCCAGAGCCACAGTCTAAAACTCAATAACAAAAAATGCATAATAGTATCTTTGAGGAAGACGGCTACCCCTGGAAAACTACCATATTGATAATACACCCCTAAGACTATATATACCCAGTGGTTAGAAATTTGTGAAGCCATCTAAACAGTAACATGGACTTTGACCATCATGTGTCTATGGTAGTAAGGAAATCATTCTATATTGTTCACCTTACAAGTAAGGATATTGCATCTAGGTCCAGGAATGTCATTGTTTCACTGAACTTCACCACCCTTGTCAGACCATTCACTGAGTGTGTCACCCCCTTTGGTATGTACCTGACCAGAAATATGCAATATCTGAAGCTCCCACAGAGGTTCCTCACAAAAAGAATACATGGCCTAAAAAACATATCCTATGCAAACATACACCAAAGACCTATCCCTGTACATGATATCCTACAGACTAACAGGCAATCTATGAATGGCCTACAAATCATACTTTTATTTCACTCTGATCGACCTGTAGCACATCTGCAAAATGAATAGCATCAGAATTAGTAGATATATGGACCTAAATCTTGTTTGCAACATGAATAGGGCATTTCTGAAGGAGAGGTATGTGCCTCACAGACTACCTCTTCTCTAGAACAGGCTTCACATCCATGTGATGCAGCTTTCTTCCCTAACCTAATTCAAGTGTAATTTGGACAATTGGATGGTGTAGAACAGAGTTTTGTGCTGTGTCTTTAAGAAGCGTTTCAAGGACTGAAAATGCATATATAAATAATGAGCATGTGCTATACTCTGCCATTTTGAGAGTGCAGCCAGAGAGTGGACATGTATGAGTGTAATAGTTAGTTTGTTTATAACTTTACCTAAGTTAAAGTATTAAGCCTCAAGCCTGATGTGTTTGTACATAATAAAGCTGTTTGAACAGAACCCATGAAGTCTCGTCTATTGTTTTCTGACTAAACGAGCGGTGCTTAACCACCCATGTCCAACCCTACATATACCCCTTAAAATAACCCTGGGTATCAATACTTATCAAAACCTGGGCTATGCCTGTAAATAATCTATAGCGAACAGTTTACTACCCTGTAAACAACAAGAAAGAAAGAAAGAAAGAAAAAGAAAAGGAATTTGAGAAGCATGGCTAGGCTTAAAAAGGGTGTTTGGAGTCGTTAGGCTAGAAATGTCATATGAACCTATGAACTTATGAAGGTCTATTAGTAACCATATTTCCTATCCTGGTGGGTCATATTGTGCTAGGAAATTTAATCAGACAGAGAAAATACTTTTAAGTTTGAATTTTAAAAGCATATATTTTGTAGATTTTGCATCTACATGGTGATGAGTCTACAGAAAGAAAACAATGACTTGAATGTATATAATGATGCACAGTAATTTGATAGTATAATTGAATATTGCCAATACTGACTTATGCATGAGTAAGTGTGGTGACACTGATTTCACCTAGCAGTAGCTATATAAAATGCAAATGCATATACCTGTTGATATCATTGTGGAATAAGGTAAATAACCAGGCAACCAAATCAACTGATATGTAAGCATAAGTCATATGCTGACAGGAGAAATTATTAAAGAGCAAGACTTGTTATCAGTTTACATAAATGTTATGAACTAGACTACATTCATTTAAATAGTGCTTCAGCAATTTATATGCCAGTGGACAAAAATCCCATTTTTAATAGATCAAGGCTGCTTATGACTAGTGGAACCTGTCATGTTTAAGTCGTGTAGGTAATTTTTAGTTTTAATTAGACTTACATGAAGCAGTTTTAGTTTTGATGAGGCTTGTATCACTTGTACGTGAAACAGAGAATGATGACCAAAATGTGACATATAAACTGATAGCTTGAATTATATAGCAGCAGGTATCAGGTGGTAAATGATTTTTCATAGCAGCAAGTGCAAACAGATGGTAATGCCCTGGTTGTAGGCTTGGTGTACCCATGCTTTGCATGTGTATGTCCTAAAAGTGTCACTCTATTTTAACATCATTGATAAGTACTTGTGGTCTACTCTTTAAATTGTGGATGGCACAAGAAGAGGTATTACTGCATATAAATTTAAAAGGAAGTTCCTAGTAGAGTAGATAGAGACATAGTATTATTGAGTACTACTATGATACAGTAAGTCTGGAGCATGTTAATGCTACCAGTGAAATCTGCAGCATGTTAGTGCTACCAGTGCAGTCTGCAGCATGTTAATGCTTCCAGTGTAGTCTGCAGCATGTTAGTGCTACCAGTGCAGTCTACAGCACACTAGTGATACCAGTGCAGTCTACAGCATGCTAGTGATACCAGTGCAGTCTGCAGCACACTAGTGCTACCAGTGCAGTCTGCAGCACGCTAGTGCTACCAGTGCAGTCTACAGCATGCTAGTGCTACCAGTGCAGTCTACAGCACACTAGTGCTACCAGTGCAGTTTGCAGCATGCTAGTGCTACCAGTGCAGTCTGCAGCACTCTAGTGCAACCAGTGCAGTCTGCAGCTTGCTAGTGCTACCAGTGCAGTCTATACCACGCTAGTGCTACCAGTGCAGTCTGCAACATGCTAGTGCTACCAGTGCAGTCTACAGCACGCTAGTGATACCAGTGCAGTCTACAGCACATGCTACCAGTGCAGTCTACAGCACGCTAATGCTTACAGTGCAGTCTGCAGCATGCTAGTGCTACCAGTGCAGTCTGCAGCACTCTAGTGCTACCAGTGCAGTCTGCAGCTTGCTAGTGCTACCAGTGCAGTCTATACCATGCTAGTACTACCAGTGCAGTCTGCAGCATGCTAGTGCTACCAGTGCAGTCTACAGCATGCTAGTGATACCAGTGCAGTCTACAGCACGCTAGTGATACCAGTGCAGTCTGCAGCACACTAGTGTTACCCATGCAGTCTGCAGCATGCTAGTGCTACCATTTCAATCTACAGCACGCTAGTGCTACCAGTGCAGTCTACAGCACGCTAGTGCTACCAGTGCAGTTTGCAGCATGCTAGTGCTACACGTGCAGCCTGCAGCACATGCTACCAGTGCAGTCTACAGCATGCTAGTGCTTCCAGTGCAGTCTGCAGCATGCTAGTGCTACCAGTGCAGTCTGCAGCATGCTAGTGCTACCAGCGCAGTCTGCAGCACTCTAGTGCTACCAGTGCAGTCTGCAGCTTGCTAGTGCTACCAGTGCAGTCTGCAGCATGCTATTGCTAACAGTGCAGTCTGCAGCACACTAGTGCTACCAGCGCAGTCTGCAGCACGCTAGTGCTACCAGCGCAGTCTGCAGCATGCTAGTGCTACCAGTCAAGAACTAATTGCATCCAAGAATCAAGCTGACAAGGCCAAAATATAGATATCGAAGTTTCACACCTTCTGTGTCAAATCTGGAATGGAATATCTGCACAGCTGCAACTGCCTGCAGAAAATTAGCATTTAATCAGCAACGCAGCAGCTTCAAATATATATAATACCCTGGAAGATGGAATTATACTAGTAACAGATGTGTGGGTGATAGCATTTGTGACACACCTGGTGCTCATTACATTTGTACAGCTTGGTAGTACAGTATAAATAGCAACACAATGGCATCTTTCAGTGCACTTAGTACTGTATAGGGAACACCAGCACTATGCTAATATACCAGTGCTTAGCAAAAGTGGGAAACACACCTATGAAGCCACAGTCATTATAATGCTTCAAGCACAGGCTTTTGTGATGTGCTATTTTTTAACATTATGATCATGGTCTCTCTTTAATATGTTGAACTCTGTCGAGCACTGAGGTAGAAGGACACTCCCACTGAGGGTGAGAAGCACCAGACCACCATCCCAGCATTTGTTAGTTAAGCAATGTCCAGTTCGTTATGATTCCATCTTGGAGATGACTACCTATAGGGTTTTGAGACCTAATAGACTTTCATTCCATCTACTCATCCTATAATGCAACCATGTATGTAGGAAATGCACATCATCTTTCCTAATCCACAGTCCTGTTGTAAGTCCTTCTCTCCACTGCGTTTGTCCCTCACTCCCTCCCTCCCTCAGTTTGCCACATCCTTCAGAGCAGGCCTTCCATCGCTGTCTTATATGTGAGTAACATTGTTTTATTATGGTGCCAGCAAACCTTCTCTGATGCTATAAACATTGTCCTGTATCCTTTTGCTTGTCCATGATGTCAACACTCACGTGCAGTTGAGACCCCACACCTTTACACTGTTCTATACACTATGATGTGTGAGTGTTTTCATCACAATCATCTGCCATACTAACAGGATTTTTGCTAGATTAAATTGATTTATAAGTCTTAAATCCTTTTTGAATGTTAATCTACTTGTTAAAACAAACGATGCATATTAACAGAAATCCATGGATGAAAAATCACCATTATTAATGTGCAATATTCCAGTTATATAAATTGCATTAAAAATTATGCCAGATACAATGATAAAGAAATTAAGTAATTATAAACAATGTGATTGGTAAGTGGAATGACTGGTCAAATAATACAAATAAAAGGAAAGAATAACCTCTGCAGAATGTATGTACATTACATATAGTTATCATGGCGGTAGTGATACTAGAACAGTGATTCATGACTAGGTTACTCAATCATAACACATTTGTTAATCTGTTCAGGAAAAAGACCCAGGAAATTCATGTTTGTCAAGAGCACTATGGCCAGACTGTTTTCTGAGAACAGTTTACCAAATAGTTACGATACCTCTCAACTGTACAGATTTTTGCAGAATGTCCAGATTTTTGGCTCATATTTTAGCCTGTTCCTCATTTTCCTGGCAAATCACTGGACTGAAGTCACTAAATAATGACATACATTTGAGTTTCAGACTTCAAATCCTTCAGAAAACGTATATTAAAACAAATACTGTTACTCTAGCAACTTTCTCAGTTTATAAGAGCAATATTTTAAATATGTCCCTATTTTGTCAAGCTTTGTCCAGATTTTTTGCATTAACAGGTTGAGCGGTATCTGAAACTAATTGTGATTGTTCATAATACAAGGGAAGTTTTAGCTGTCCTGATATACTAGAAAAAGTGTCTGACAACTTTAAAATATGTAACACACTTTGTGCTGATTCGTTAATGGCAAAGAGAAGCAAACCATAAATCTTATTAACCAACAAATTAAAAAGCTATTTGACTGCTCTACCTCTTTAGATGTCTTTGTCAAGTTACAAAGTGTGTTACAGCTTTCAAGTCTGTCAGAAGGTATTGATGCAGTTCACTTCTGCCTGCTATCTACATGGTAGCATAGGCCTCAATAATAATTTCTTACTTATGAACCCTACTACAGCAATGCCATTTTATGAAATTCAGGGCATTATAAGCACATTACATTTATTATATTACAAGTTTTAACTAAACATAATAGCAGACAGGCAATTTTTCTTAACAAATCAAAAAATTAGAAAACAGTCAAAGCAGAAAATATGTACAAACAATAAGCTATCAATGCTGCAAATGAAGCAGATCTGAAAAAAGTGGTATATCTGTCTTACTTATAGAAGCCGAGAATACAGATATCAGGACGCTGTATTTATGATATAAAAGTGCAGCACAGCTTCATCCAAAATGCTACCACTGTTTTTTTCTATATTTTAAATAATTCTTCAGAAATATGAAAATAATGCTCTGGGATACATACTCTTGATGGGTTTGCTGGCCATGTTCATTCTTGGTACGAAAGAACAAAGATCATAGCCTGATAGTTAATGTTGACCAAGCTTATTGTTGCACGTGATTTCCTCTTCAATATCTCCATGGCAGGACTACTCACCCAGTGGTTAAACCTTGGCTCTAGATGATAGTCACTTTTGAAGTGACACCCCAACCCCATGTGAAAAATGGGAAAAAGGGGTTATGGATGGATGATGGATGGATGGGTTACAGCATTACATTTGTTACAGTGTTTAAGCAACAGTCCTTTTGTTTTTCTGTAATTACAGTGTTTAAATGCTACTGTTTTGTTTCATGGTGCTATTAAAATGCATAAATGAATACATGAAAAAAAAGGAATAAAAATTCTAAGCTGGAAAAGAAACCAAAAACATTTTCAATGGGACATGCAATAATAACATAATTACACTAGAGGGCAACAAAGACTGTAAAAATGCAAGACCTGTTTTTTTTTTAAGTTTTGAAAAATGCTAGCAGCTATTTTGTTACACAATAACATAGAAGAGCATTGAAACAGATAATACTATAAAACATTAAAAGAACTGAAGAAAGGTGTTAACAATGTAGGAGTAATATAGGTGTGCACAAAACTAACCACTTAGCAGATCAGAAATGAAATCAAAGGTGAGTAAAATGCATTCAAAACATAAGAACTTTTCGCAAAACAGAAAATAAATTATTTATATTAGTCAGCCATAAATAAATAATCATGAACCAGAGAAAAATATGAAGTCTTCTAGTCATCTGATGTTTCTATAGCTCTTTGTATAGCTTCATACGTTAGTGTTGTACTAAAACAGGTGCAGAACACATCAATTTACAATAAAATCTACCCGTAGGTGCATTTCATAAAGTATTAAACCTGCTGAGGTTCATGGTGACAGTATCTTGAGCAGACCAGGGCAGAGCTGACTTCCCTTCTCCAAATAATAGTCTCCAACACATCCTTTAGGATCTCCAGTCACTCCCAGGCAAGCTGCCAGACAGAATCCTGCCTACATGTCTGTGGTCTCTGTCAGGGCATCCTTGAAGTAAGCTATGCCTGGTATATTTCCAATGAGGGAAACCTAATGGCACATCTTCACAAGGTACCCAAGCCAACTCATTTGCCTCATTTCAACCCAAAGCTGCAATGGATGTATGCCACGTCTCTTCCTGGAACACCATGTTCCTCACTACATCATGGAGAGTAGCCCCAGCTACACCAAAGAGGGAAGCTCATTTTTACCACTTGCATCCCCATTCTGACATTTTCATTCATTTAGAATAGGGCATTGACAGGAAAAGTGAGACCTTTGTTCTGGGACATATTTTTGACTTTATGACTACTGTGAAGTATAATGCCTGCAGTACTGCCACCAAGGCACACATCTATTGGTGAAACTCGCAGACCCCTCTGACTTCACTCAGAAACAATAAGCCAAGATGCTTATACATATCCACCTGAGGGATCTGTTTCCCTCCTTCCATGTAGAGAAAAAAACATTATTGTCTTCCATAAGGAAAATGTAACCTCAGATTTACAGGCTCTGATTTTCATCCTGGCCACCTCGACAGTAAACAAAGAACTGTACCAGGGCATGCTGAAATGCGTAGTCTCTTAAACCTAAGAATTCAACATCATATGCCAGCATCACTTATACAGCCTCTAAATGACAAGAAGATATATCCATGCAGCGCTTATTCTATAATCCACAGATAATACTTAGCACCCCGGCTAATGCCTTCAGAGAGTAAGAGGTACAGTAAAAACTGAGAAAACCTTACATACAGCCATAAACACAAAATTTAAGTAATTACCCAATAAAATCACAATAGACCCTTAAAGGAACATTTATTATTTATCCTTTAGGTTTCAAGTTATCAACCTTTAAAATGAACAGTGATTATTTTTTCAAAAGCTATTGTTTAATCATACTATATTCTCCTTTTAAAACTTGTTCAATAACTGATATCTTTAAATCACCAGTTTTGCTTCATGTACTTCCTATATATGTTTCACCAAAAGGCTCTCCCATCTTTTGTTTCTAATGTCTCCTGAATGTTCTAACATTCTCACTTTAAATCTTCTCTTCATTTCCCCTTTATAAAATTCACCACCCTCCAACAAATACAGTACACAAAGAATTTCAAAACCCAACACTTCATACCTGTACTAAATCAATGCAATTGGAGACCGCTCTCATTTTTCTCCATGGATAGTGCAGTTGACTACTTCAACAACACTTTCCTTAACATTCTAAATCACATTGCCCCTATCAGAACTGTTAGAACTAAATCCAGATATGCCTCCAGTTTGCAAAAGACACCCGAGTGCTACTAAAACAAGGATATAAAGCATGGGACATATGGCATCACAATAAAACCTCAACTAATAGACAGGCATTCCTGGAACGAAGGAATAAAGCCAAAAAGCAAATGAAGTCAGACAAAAAGAACCACTATACAAATATCCAGTCTAGACACAAAAATAACCCACAGAAGTTCTTGGCTGCTATTAATAAAATCCTGCATCCAGGAAAGACCAGTACCACATAACGCAAGCACTCAAGTCACTCCAAAGCAAGTACAAATATGACTCCGTCATTGTCCATGCTGGTGTGAATGAACTGAGATGCTCCTCCCTGGACTACATGAAAAGAGGCATAGAGGAGCTCTCTGATCAATGTAGCCCAGGCTGGTATGCCCCTAACCTTGAGTAGCATCTTGACCTCACTAAGAATGATGCCACAGTATAAAGACAAAATGATCAGTTTCAACAATTGGCTAAAGTATTGGTGTCATTCAAAGGGGATCCAGTGTCTGTCAGCCTGGGATGACATGCTCGACAAGCCACGTTGCTTCGCTAGGGACGGCTTGCACCTGTCATCCTTAGGCTTTCGTATAGTGGCCAAGGCTCTTGCCACCCCCCATAGTGCCTTTTTTAGGCAAGGCTCAAAGGACAAACCCACCTCCATAGACAACCTAAGGATAAAAAAACTAAAGGTAATGCTACTCAATGCCAGAAGTCTAAACCTCAAGATGCATGCACTCGAGGCTCTCCTCAGTATGGAGAAAATCGATGTCTGTGCAGTAACAGAAACCTGGTTCAAGGCTCCTGAGAGCACCCCAGCACTACCAGGTTATAACTCATACCATGCTTTTCGGCCCCAAAACATAGACCAAAGCACAAAAGGAGGGGGAGTATCTATATTCATCAAAGATACCTACACCTCCAGGTTAGTGGCACTGCATGAACCATCGGAAACCATCCATGTGCAACTAACAATGGCAAAACTGCCTTTCAGTTTGTAGCCTGCTACAGATCACCCTCCCTTTCACAGGAACTCCACTTGGCATTCCTGAGTACACTGGAGAATATGAAGGTCTCTCCAAACACTATGTTATTGGGTGACTTCAACTACCCAAACATTGATTGGGAAAACTACTCAAGCCCAAACACCCTCGCCCAATGGTTCCTTGAATTTATAAACTCTAACGTGATGGAACAACCGGTCACCACTCCCACAAGAGGGAACAACATATTGGACCTGGTCATCACCAACATAGGGACTCTGTTCCACACCAGAGGTAAACCCCTCATTGGTAAGATCAGACCATAAACTAATTTTCCTGGACATCCATATCCTGTCCCCACCCCCAGCCAAGGAAATCACTGTAAAGAATTTCTCAAAAGCTAACTTCACACTTCTCAAGACTGAGGTGGAATCCTTCAAAGCCCCCGGGCCAGAGGATAATACAGCCCAATCCACAGAATCCTTTACAATTGCATTCTATGAGCACCTGCAGGAATGCATGGATCGTGCTATCCCAAATAAAACCAAGACTCACTCCTCCAAAACAGGAGACCTGTCTGGTGGACCCCAGCCATAAATAAGCTATACAACAGAAGGAGGAAGCTACTACATGACAGAGCAAAATCCCAAAAAGGGAAGGCATCTCTGATCAGTATTAGCAAGAAACTATGATCCCTCATAAAATCATCAAAGGCCAGTTTTGAAAGAAAAATTGCCCTAGACACTAAAGATAATCACAAGGCCTTCTTTAGTTATGTCAGGAATATGGGTGGAAACTCCCAGATATGCTCTGAATTGTTGCATAATGGTACAAAATATACCAAACCAACAGACATAGCCAACATCCTGGCAGACAGATTCAGTGCTAACTTCTCCCCCCCTTCCCCCTCAAAGGAGCAAATGCCTATCCCAACTGAATGTAACCTCCCTGACATCACAGATGCACAGGTGAAAGCTGCCCTCTCCAAAGCAAAAAAACACAGCATCTATGGGACCGGATGGTGTCCCAGGCTGTCTTACACGAGCTCCAAGAAGAACTGAACCCTCACATTAAGTCACTGTTCAATCTTAGCCTTACTACAGGATATGTACCCAAAGAATGGTGTACAGCTACAGAGGTCCCACTCCACAAAGGTGGCGCCACAACGGACCCCAGAAACTATCGCCCCATAAGCCTGACTAGTCTGGTCTGTAAAGCTATGGAGTGTATTATCATGGAACTCATAAACAAAGACATTGGGAGCCTCCAGACACTGGACCCTACCCAATTTGGCTTTGTTAAGGGCAGATCTTGTCTCTTTAACCTAGTTGATTTCTTTGAAACAGTTACTAAAGCCATAGACAAGGGCAAAGTAGTCCACACAGCCTACCTGGACCTCGCAAAAGCCTTCGACACAACACCCCACTCTGGCATCATAAATAAGCTTACCAGCTTAAATATCAACCCCCTATATCACAAGATGGGTTGCAAACTGGCTCAGGGATAGAACCCACATGGTCAGAATCGCAGGTGCCACGTCTGAATCCAAACCAGTTACAAGTGGCATCCCACAAGACTCAGTTCTGGGACCTCTCTTATTTGGTATATACTTCTCTGAGGTTCAGGCTAACACGGGGGAGCTATGGTTGACAAGGTTCGCAGATGACTGCAAACTGGGAGCCATAATCGACTCTCCAGCTGACACAAGCATCCTCCAAAAGGGTCTCACGGAGACGGATGGTTGGTGCCAGAACCACGGCCTCAAGCTAAATGCTAAAAAGTGCATAGTCATCCTCTTTGGGAAAAACAAAGTGCCCACAAATTACCACATAGGTGGTAATCCATTAAGTACGAAAGAAGTAATTAGAGATTTGGGGACCAACGTAGATATTAATCTCTCCTTTGATAATCACGTTGCCAAAGTGGTTATAAAGACCTTCTATATAGCCCACCTTATCACAAAAGGGTTTGCATCTAGATCAAGAGATATCATTGTGCCCCTCTACACGTCACTCATCAGGCCCATAATTGAATACAATGCCCCTTTTGGGATGTACCTTACCCGACACCTGCAGCAACTGGAGAGACCCCAAAAGTACCTCACCAAGAGGATCATGGGCTACAAACAGATGTCCTATGCAGCTCGACTAAAGAAACTCCAGCTCTACTCAGTTGCTTACCGCCTACTCAGAGGCGATCTATGCCTGACGTACAAAGCCATGTCTAACCCAGAATTAATGGACATGCTCCACCTCAAAAAATCCAAATCCCTTAGAACTACACGCTCCAGGGACTTAAACCTCAGCACAAAAATAAATAGGACATGCTGGAGGGACAGATTCATTTCCCAGAGGCTCCCCTCACTCTGGAATAGAATACCAATTCATGTTAGACATAGCCCCTCGCTGACCCTCTTCAAGCGAAATCTGGACGCGTGGATGGGAAATCGCAAATTCCCCCCTGGGATCTCTTCTGTGTCCCTGCTCGACAGGGGCACATTAAACTAATCTTAAAGGGCTACCTTCTGTTACCTACTATACAGAGGCACAGTAGGCTAATCTAATAGGGAGGTGAAAGCCAAATACACTTGGGCTAGGCTTATAAATGCCCTAGGGCAGATAGCCTAGTATCTACCTATGAACCTATGAACCTATGAACTCCACCCAAACATCAATACCACCACCAATAATATTGCAACCCAATTCAATGAATACTTCATCAAATCCATTCTAGCCCTCACCAATAATAATTCTCCAACTTCAGATCCAGTTCTGTCATCCTCATCTATTAGCCAAAACTGCTTCTCCTTTCAACCTGCCCCTACTAACATAATATGCAAATGTCTGAATAAACTTAAACCCACAGCTCTGGCTGCTGAAATCTTACCTGTTGAATACCTCAAGATCGCAGCCAAAGCCATCTCATACCCCATTTCCTTGCCAAACAATTGCTCACTGTTAAAACAACTCATCCCTTCTCTATGGAAAATTTCACATATAATTAAATCACAAAGGTGGTAACTCAGTGGAACTATTTTAATTACCGTCCAATTGCCATTCCATCAGCCCAGGAAAAAATCCTTGAAAAAAGTATATGCTCCCTTACCAACAATCTTCTGACCAAAACCCAACACTGATTCTGTCCCAAACACAATACTACCCACAGCTCTTATTAGCTTTACCAATACTGTGAATCAACATCGCAACAATGGCAACCTTTTCTCCACTGTCTTCCTAGATCTTTCCAAGGTCTTCAATATGGTGTCCCATGCTAAACTCCTAACTGCTCTCTCTGATCTTAATCTAAGCACTCCACTCTTGCCTGGTTTTGGGACTATCTAGCTAACCATCAGCAGACAGTAAAATGGCACAATTCTTTTTCTTCCTGCTACCTGTCACCCTAGAGGTCCCCCAAGGATCCCTCCTTGGTCCACTCCTCTTCAATATCTTTACCAACTAACTTCACAAAGCCACCCAGCATACCACCCTAGTCCAGTACTCTGACTCTACCCTAATCTGTTCCACTCCATCCACCCTCAACTCCAAAAATTAACTCAAGAATCCTTTGCCGCTGTTCAAACCTGGTTAGCCAACTCTCACCTACTACTTAACCCCCTCCCAAAAAATCCCAGCTAATGATATTCCATCCCATAAGAGCCTTAGACCCCATACCTCCATTCACAATACAACTAATAACACCCCTATCACACCTGTCCAATACATCAAACTGTTAGGTGTTACCATAGATCACAACATGAAATTTGATGTGCATATTGCATGGACAGACAAGAAAAAAGTACATAAAAAACTTGGGACCCTATATAGATGCAAAACGTACCTCACCAACAATAATAAAGCTATAATTGCTAGAATCCAACTAATCTCCACACTGCTGTACACCTCCCCTATACTCATCAACATAAACAAAGCAGACTTAAGGAAACTAAACAGATGCTACAATAAAATAGCTACATTTTTGACTGACTCACTCTCCAGTACACATCACTGCCTAGCAATCAAGCAATTATCTTGGCTAGAATTACCTAACCTACTCATGTATAACCAACTTAAAATTGCCCACCAAGTCCTATATAGGTCTGACAAAGTTCCTGCACTACAGGGCCTTCTTAACATCTATTCTAAAAAATGGCAACTAAGATCCACCAACAAAGCATTAGTTAATGTTACCAAAAGCAAAAATAGCACAGGGGACTCTCTCTATTCTACTTATGTTGCAAAAACATGGAATTCTATCCCCCTTGAGAGTAGGACCATAGAAAACCACATTAACTTCAAAAAACTCCTCCGGTCACATTTAAACAGATCTTGGTTATGTAATTGTTCAGACCCTGGTTAGCCTCCCACTGTGGTACATATTTGTATAGTATACAGGTGCATATGTTGAAATCACTGTGCTAACTTACAACAGATATTTTCTATATTCAAAGGTTCAAACAGTTTCTGTTGTATTTTCTTAACTATTGTACAACTGTAACCATATAACTGTTTGATATGTCCTACAACTGCATTGTATCTTTTCCACAAGTTGCCTTGTATTCTATACTTTTCTATGCTTACTTTACTGTATTAGCATGCAACAGCTGCTGTGCTTCTTTTATACTGTACTTTTTATCTTGTGTATTTCAGTTACTGTAATAACCTTTGTGGAGCTTTTCTCCCAGAGCTTCCATTGAATATGGGATTCATGTCCATTCGGATTCTCCCAGTAAACAAATGTAAAATAAATAAATAAAATAGGTTACAACAATAAGTAATGGCATAAATAATTCCCTCTGAATAAATGGCATAAATAATCCCCTCTGAATTAAACAAGAATCTCAGTTTAATATCCACCTTTTCTCCATTAACAAATTCAGATGTTTTGCTAATAAATGAACATCCTCATGCTTTATTGTATCCTATGTATTCCACTCTCAAATTGTATGCATATGTGCTTTTTAATTACATCTGTTCTGTACTTCTGTATTATTTAATGTTATTTAAGTCCCTAGAGCTTTTCTCTGCAGGCTTCCACTGAAAATGAACATTTATTACCCAGTTGGACTTCTTCAGTAAATAAATGTCAGTAAATAAATAAATACAGACTGTCATTCAGTGCTTGTATATTTTAGTTATGAGAGATTAAAGACACAACTCTCACATCACCAAAACAGACAGTGCTCAGATTGGAGCTGCGCCTTGATATCTTGTCCATCAAAATCTCAAACAGGAAGGGCATTGGGAATAATATACACCACTACAAGGTTCCTATGCCCACAACAAATACATTTAACTTGATACTGAAATTTGGGCATATCTGTCAATACTCAAATGCAGGGATCAAATCACATGTGGGTGAACCCCTGAAGACCTATACTGTTATAGTACCACTAATGTCTTCTGTCTCTCGTACAAATGAGCAAAAGCCATACAGATAGTAATGACAAGTTCTTATACTTTTTCCAATATCTGTGTGAGGACAGAGATGATCTGCTTTACATGGCCAGGATGGAACCTACCTTCTCTGTGAACCAGGCCCTCAGCTATTACATTTTTTTTTTTTGTGTACAGACTGGCATAACAATTAGGAGCAGGACCCTAAAACTGGAGCATACCCTGCTCTATCCTTTTTTTTAAAACTGTGCACTTCAAGGCAGTATTTTGCATTGTCGCCAAAGACTGATATGAATGGAATGAAAGACTGTCCCCACTACATTTATAAAGGTACCTTAACCAAGAAACCCAAGGGTGTGCATTGCTTTCAGTATTTTCTACCGGATTTCCTTTTCTGCACCAGCCTTGCCGTAGTGAAGCCAAGTAGACCAAGTCCTGCTTCTGAACTGCCTTCTCAAAGGAAAGCAAGCCAAGTGGATTGATGACTTTCTCCAAATGGCCCTACCAGCTCCTAACAATATCATTTGAGATAAGCATTTCTCCATCCTTCTTAAAATTGCTAGGATAATATTCAGCATACCTGCTCTTATGAGAAACTAAAGAAGGAATGGATTGCTAAGGTTGGTTCTTCTGAAACATGTGCCATGAAATCTCATAGCTAGGCATTGAGTTCAAACAAGAGTGCAAATATCTGATCTTAAGCATATTTTAAACTTATGGTTAGAACATGAAAAAAACAAACAAAAATAAGGCAACAAAAATAGCAGTAGTTTAAAAGAGCACTCCAAAGCAATTATGCAAATTTACTTTTCAAAGAGTACAGATAAACTGGTTGTCCTACATGAAATGTTACAAACTAAAGTAACATTATTTAGAACCATGCAAGCTAAACTCATAAGTAAAACTGTGCGGATGTCTGGGATTTAGATGAGAGGGAAAGAGGCACGTGTCTAATCAGTGCTTAACTATTGCCATAGCTAGCAAAAATGCAATTTGAAAGCACCATGCTAATAATGGAAATAGAAATGATGTGTCTCAAACAACTATGATTTCTAAGCAGCATGCTGATAATGAGAATATACAGATGTGATGCGATGAAATAACTACTAGGGTAGTAGAGTAATCATTTTGTTTATGTCCCACTACTAAGTTAGCCAAATGAAAAGTATTGGTGGATGGGAATGAAATGGATGGACTGCTGAATTCTGGAAACATTGTCAAACTTATCATGCAACATTATGTTTTCAAATGTAAGACAGATGACAATTAAAAAGTGGCTGCAATATATGTTGATGGAAATAGGAAAAAATATGGTATAATAAATGTAGAAATTTAGACGCTACTGGGTAAGTACATGCTACAGATTTAGTATGTAAATTAACACATGATGTTTTGATTGCTCAGGAGTTCCTCATTTCAAGGTACTGTGGAAATTATATGGGAATTATATGGGAAGGGAGTACAGACATATACTCAGTGATGAGACTATACTCCTAGTAAATTAGTATGGTGTGACATCTGCTTAACATATTGTAAAGAATACACAATCATGAAATTTCTTCTACTAAAAATGGACATTTCAACATCAGTCTGATATACTACAAACATCCTTGATAAAAAGAAGGGTAGGCGGAGAACCTTCAAAATTAAGAAAAATCCCTTTTTGACTGAATGGCACATAAGAACTTGTGTGTTATCAGAAATTTGTTTCTGCATTGTTAGTTAGTAAGAAAGAGCATATATTGCACAATTCAAAGTGACTTATATTCAAAAACGTGCATGCTAATTAGACAAAGCAACCAACATGTTCACTGTAATTCCACCTTCTCCCACAGAAATGAGTCCAGGCAGCTGTACATATTAAAAATAGTTATTCTGCACTTCAGGGCACAGAAAACAAATCCACCTACTTGAGGGGTGGAAGACAAACTCCCACTCTCCCCTAAAACAAAAATAAAAACATCTCAAAATATTAAAACATTTTAAATATATGTAATTGACCACCATGATGTCCATAGTCCATAAACGATCTCACATAAACAGTAAGATGCATATGTACTCCTGAAACCCAAATAGAAAAAAGTGGCAAAAACTGCATTCTGCATTGTGTACTATGCAAGAATCAGCACAACCATGCCCAACACATGCTGATCTCATTCAGCATCTCACAGGAATGGACTGGTTATGTATTTATTCCTTCTCTGACCCCAACTTTACTGTTCAAACATTACCCAACACACTCCTTGATTTGCAAAACATTTTCCCAATAATCACCAGACATTTGTAGGTCAAGCAGAACCAGAGGATTACCAATAAAGTGAAAGCCATGTACCAAGTAAGAAGCTTGGCTTGGATAAAATAGTAAAACTGACTGAAGCTGACAGTAGAAATAAATTTATTCTCCTCAGATACCTAGCAAAGAAATCCACTAGATGGTACAAAGCTGCTTACCTCCTTAACAAACAGACCTCAGCTTTCAAACCAAAAAAAAAAAAAAAACCAAAAAAAAAAAACTTTTTGGAACTTGTCATCCAAATAACAGGCAGACAAGCCAATAAAAACACCCTGCATAACATCATTAATCCATTGTCCATTTCCAGTCTCACAACCAATGACTTACTTCAAGAATACTCCATCCCCAATATCAATATCCAGCTCTCCTTCTGACATCTTGAAAACAATCACCCATATGCACCAGTGGGATGGAAGACCTTCCACCAACAGCCTCCATCAATAGCTCCTCAGGCTTTGCAATGAACATGCCCTACATTCTCCTGCTCCTCCTCTATACCTTTATAATATTTGCCTGACAAACAAATAAATGTTGCCCTCCTTAGGAAAATAAGCAGCTATAAAACAGATACCCAATCAAAAATCTTCAATCTGCAGCAAATTTCAGATCAGTCTTCAGTTTACCCACTTTTGGCAAAATCATGGAAAACCTAATTTTCTCAAAACTTGGTAAATTCCTTCAAAAAAGTATCATACTTTCTAAACTTCAGCATGTCTTTTGAATGCCCACTTGACCATGGGGAGGACATGCAGACTCCACACAGAAGGTACTCCCAACCCAAGCCGAGAATCGAACGGGAGAACTTCTTGCTGTGAGGCAACAATGCTACCGCTGCACCACCATGGAAGTATGAACCCATGGGTCTACTTCAAAACATCTAAAACCCATAACATTGAATTTCATAACATTGAGACCAGAACATCTAAAACCCAAAACATCTAAAACCCATAACATCGAAAAGAGAAGTTTTAAAATCCAAAATGGCAGAGACATTTCCCCTTACAGCAAGGTATCAGTCTTTAATTTCTCCAAGTCTTTTGGGTTTATAATACCATGACGGGAATGGACCCCATTCCTAAGTCAAAGTATGATTAAAGTTCATGAAATTAGTATTGTTTCAATCTTTGATGTCAGCCAAAAGTGCTCTTTAGAGTACCCGCAATGTGCCCAGTAATGACTCCTTCTGCAATTTGTACAGTTACATGGATTGGTAACATATCTAAATAAGATTGTATATTCTTTTTTATTAGACCTGTTGCTCCTACTACTATTGGAACTGTCTGGGTATCTTTCTTCCATATTGCTCTCATTTCTGCCTGCTGATCCTGATATTTTATGACTTTGTGTCTCTCTGTACGCAAGACACTGTAGTCACTGGGTGTGGAGATTTCAATTATCAGTGCTACTCTTGTCTTCTTTTCTTGAACCACTATATCCTGTTTTCTAGTATATGTGATATAAACTTCATCATTTTCTATGATGCTTTGTGGCTCATGTTTCCAGGATTTTTCATCCACTTCAATACCATAATGTTTGCACAATCCCCAGTGCAACAGTCTTACCACATTATTATGCCTTTCAGTTTACAAGTCCTTCTGCCATTAGTATGTTGCAACCTGCAACAAGGTGTGCAACTGTTTCCAATTTGGTTTTACAAAACCTACATTTGTCTGTTTCTCCCACATGTTCAACAGACTTTGTAAACCAATGTGTATGTAGCCCACTGTATTGAGCTGCCAATATTAACCTTTCATCTCTTGGTTTGAATTTGCCTCTCCTTAACCATTTGTGCATTTATTCCTGATCAACATGAGGTTCTTCCAGAAGTTTTCTATACTTGCAACTATATTTATGTTTTTTCCACATTTCTTGCCTTCTCGTCTGGTCCTTCATCTTATATTTTTTCTTTTGTTTTTTTGTTTTTTTGGCACATTCAGTTGCTGCCCAATTTTTATCCACTTCTGCTTTTTTTTCCATTCCTGCTTGACACCGATATGCTACTGCAAAATTAAGCAGAGAAGTCATCTTAGATTTATCCTCCTCATGTTTTAAAACTTTTACTACATTTGGGTCTTGAGGTCAGCAGATATGTGTGGAGTCCCACGATTGCAGATCTATACATAAAATCAATTTCAAGGAGGCCCATCCCTCCTTCAGAACTGGGAATATATAATCTTGGTATGCACTGATTTTTATAAATCATTTGTTGAGCATGAAGCATCCTTCTTGTTTTCCTATCTAATCTATCCAACACATTTTGGGGCCAGTCAATCACTCCAAAACTGTAATTTAGACCAAGAAGAGCAAATTGGTTTATAGCTTGAATTTTGCTCCTAAATGTCAGTGCTGTTTTCAGGATTAATTTAAGTCTTCTGAAATATTCCTTACATTTTATTCACATTAGTTCGTGTTTTATTATTGATCCTTCATCAATTCCCATGTATTTATACACTCCATTTTGCTCAAGTTCTTTTATATTACATTCTTGTCCCAAATTGATGTTTTCCTGACGTTGCAGTTTTCCTGCTTTAAAGGTTGCTTTTGCACATTTATCAAGACCAAATGACATTCTTATATCATCTGAAAAAGTTCTGACAACTTGCAGTTGTGCTTTCAGTTCCTCATCGAATGAGCTGTACAGTTTTAAATCATCGACAAAGAAAGGATGATAAGTCTTTACACTGTTGTTTTCTAGGAGCGAGATTATAGCCATGGACTAAGCTGTTAAGTAGACATCTTAATAGGTTAAGGGCAAGGCAGAATAGCAGCAGTGACAGAGAGTCACCCTGGAATCTCCCCCTTTGAATTTTTATCCCTGGGATAATAATTTGTTCTTTATCATGGCTTAATTGTAAAGTGGTCTGCCATTGTTTCATGGTCACAATAACGTAGTCGATCAGTGCAGGGTGTATCTTATACATTTTTAAGCACTCTTTTATCCATAAATGTGGGATACAATCAAATGCTTTTTTGTAGTCTAATCTATGCCATACTTAGATTCTTCCCCTTTTTACAGTTCTCCACTATGACTTTATTTAACAAGAAATGATCCTTTGTTCCATATGACTTTCTTTATTTCCCTTTTGTTCTACTGCCATAATTGAGTTTTCTTCTAAATGACTATAAACTGTGTCAGCATCAGTTCCTGTGTATAGTTTATATGTCATGGTAAGGCAAGTTATTGGTCTATAATTTTTAGGGTAGCTTGCAGGTTCACTCTTAAGTAGGAGCACTGTTTTTCCTGTTGTTAACCAGGTTGTATTTGTAGGTGTCTGTAGATGTACTTGAAGACTTTGGCCTTGTGAATTTTACTCCAGAATATCAGAGACTTTCCCAAGGCTTTTCCTATGAAGTATCAGGATATTACTTGTGGACTTAGCTACAGATCATATGGGAAATGGAAGTCAGCTTGGCCTGAGCTGTAGTACACTGGCAAAGGAACCAAAACGACTATGGGATCATTTGAGAAAATGTAAGCAGTGGAATGTGTTGTGAGTGGTTTGACCAGTTTTATTTTAGCTAACTTTGAGTTTTCCTAATTATACTGTAAATAGTGCACGCTTAGATTTATAACAGGGATTCCAGTGTATATACAAGCTACAAATTGTAGTTGCATTACTTAGGGACAGGGTTATGCTTAGCAGCATTATGGTTAGGATTATTCTACTTGTAAACACAGCTAAAGACCATCTGCGAGGACACAGATTTATGGTTCTCAAAATTAAATTTCATTGGTTAAAATCCAGGAATTATAGCCATGATTTTGAAGTGTAATTTTTAGTCACTACCATTATTTTATTATGATTTTCTAGTGTATATAATATAATATAATATAATATAATATAATATATATATATATATATATATATATATATATATATGTGTGTGTGTGTGTGTGTGTGTGTGTGTGTGTGTGTGTGTGTACAATTAAAACACATTCCTTGTACAGAACATAGCAATTTAAGTTGGCAGTATTATAAGCAGTAAATACATGCAGAAATGCAAGTTGTGGTGAATGAGTGTTGTTTCCTAAAGTTCCAAATTCCATCTTTTTCCAATATTCAGCCAGTTCATATTTGGGATTTGCCTGTGTTTTCAGAGAAAAAAAATGAAAAAAACAGGGAATCTGGCTATCCCTCTGTCCTAGTACTTATTGATAACTGAAAAAATTTCTTAAACAGTATATGAAAAAGTATCCATCCAAAAGAACCACTAAAAGCACAAGACAACAACTTTTAGGAATCAAAGCATATATATATATATATATATATATATATATATATATATAGAAAGAGAAAGAAAGAAAAAAGGTGGGGTCATCAATGAGTTTCGGTGCTAGGTTACCTATATCTTTATTACCCATAGGCATTTAATTGTGGTAGCAACTATACAATTGTATCGGTATCCATTTATTTGGTTAGGTGTATGATGGTGATTATTTGTGTCTATATTATAACATCGAAGTTTGCAAACATCAAATGTTATAATATTGATCCCGTAATGTTGAATGCTGAAAACAGCGAAGGTGCAGGACACTGAATTCTTTCCCAGGGAAAGAATTTGGTGGGCCGTTGCTGTGGCTTTGCTGTTTTCAGCGTTCGATATGTTGGAACGTTACGGGTTAGGGAGCGGGTCAGGTAAGTGTGTGGTTGTGTGAACGTTAGGGTTAGGGGGTGGGTTAGGTGAGTTACCTAACGTGTTTTTGACCTGTACTATGGCTTTTTATTATGACTATTATTATTATTTTTATTTTGCCGTAATATTTTTAATTTTGTTCAATGTGCAAATCTTTTTGTTTTTACAAAATTTCTCAGTATAATATGTACTTAGTTATATGGTTTGATTACTAAAATGTTCTTATTGTGAGTTAATTAAGTAATTTATCAATTTATATCTAATTGTTTCAGACCCCCGGTATATATATATGGCAAGGGGAGAGTTAGTCTATTATTCTGATGAAGTACTAGTTATTGAATGGACAAAAGCGCGTAAGTTTTATTAAATATTTTTTTACTTTTTCACATTGTTCTTTTGCAGTTGTGGTGTTCCTGGATAGCCTGGTTGCCCAGTTGTGTTGTGCTTTTAGTTTTCTTAAACAGTGTCCCCAAAAAATGGAAATGCAAAGTCAATGGCAGAAGAACTAGTGCTATTCTTTTTGCAGAACATGAATTGGCTGAGAAATTTTTTATTGCCCAGGGCAACACATTCATATTCAGCATAATGCATAGGCATTGTCACTGTTTTTTTTTAGTGAGAAATCTAAGGACACCTGCATACAAACCTCAGATATCTAAGGACACCTGCATACAAACCTCAGATATCTAAGGACATCTGCATACAAACCTCATAGAGATGGTATAGTTGAGCACTTTAATAAAACTTTGAAGTCTACGTTCCAAAAGACAGAAACTAAGGCAAATACCTTCCATATATTTGCTTTCAATAAGAGAAAGCATCCCAAGCCTCAGCAGGATTCACAGCAGTTGAGGTGCTGTATTACAGACATTCCATATGTTTATATATATATATATATATATATATATATATATATATATATATATGTGTGTGTGTGTGTGTGTGTGTGTGTGTGTGTGTGTGTGTGTATCATAGGAGGTTACTAGGCTAATGGCCCTGGGGCCCTTACAAGCCTAGCCAAGAGTTTATTCCCAAAAAAGAAACCTCAGTCACCACCTTGCTGCCCCTGTCAATGAGGAACATAGGTGAAACCCCCGAACAAATTTGTGGTTTCCCATCCAGTCATCAAGGTTGTGCTTGAAGAAGGTCAATGAGGTACTCTGTTTGACATGTATGGGAAGTCTATTCCAGAGACAGGGCAGCCTCTGGGAGACAAACCTGTCTTTCCAGCAGGTTTTGCTGATGTTGCATATTAGATTTAGACATATTGAGCGGGTAAGGTGCGAGGAGTTAGACTTATGGTTATGGAGCATCTCTAGTAGGGAAGGGCCTGATATAGCCTTGTAGGTGAGACACAGATCACCTCTGAGCAATCTGCGTGATACCGAGTAAAGTGATAATGATTTGAATCTCTCTGAATAAGACAGGTGTTGGAAGCTATGGATTCTTTTTGTGAGGTATTTCTGTGGCATTTCTAGTTGGTGCAGGTGTTTGCAGAGGTAAAGACCAAACAGGGAGTTATACTCAATTATAGGTCTAATGAGGGATGCGTACAGAGAGGTAATCGCCTCCTTTTTCTGGATGCAATCCCTTTACATATGAGATGAACCAAGTAAAAGGCTTTTCTGTCCACTGCCTCTACATGATGGTCAAATGTGAGATTGTTGTCAACCTGAGTACCCAGGTCTCTCACCACAGGTTGTGCACTTAGGGGGTTGCCGTTAATGAGATTATCAGCAAGGACTATGTTTTTGCTGAATGGTATGATAATACATTTTTTTGCATTTAACTTAAGGCCATGACTTTGGCACTAGTTATTTGTAGCTGTGAGACCCTCTTGCAGTATGTTAATGTCATTTGTTGAGTCAATGACAGCACCCAACTTACAGTCATCCCCAAACTTGGTCAGCCACAGGCCATTGGTCTTTGCCTGGACCTCTGAGAAGTAGATGCCAAACAGTAGGGGTCCCAGGACAAATCTCCTGGGGAACACCACTAGTGACAGGTCTGCTGTCAGAAGTGGTGGCACCTCTTTTGACCTTGTGGGTCCTCTCTGTGAGCCAGTTGGCCACCCATCTGATGAGATAGGGATTAACACCGAGTTGTGTTAGCTTTTCAATGATGCCTGAGTGGGGGATTGTGTCAAAAGCCTTGACCATGTCAAGATAAGCTTTACGTACTGATTTTCCCTCATCCAGAGTCTTCATAACAGTCTCAAAGAAATCAGCTAGGTTCAATAGGTAAGATCTGCCCCTGACAAATCCGAATTTGGTGGGGTCGAGTGTTTGGAGAGTGCCTATGTCCTTGTTTATGAGATCCATAATAATACGCTTTACAGATTAGATTTGTCAAGCTAATGGGGTGATAGTTTCCTGGGTCAGTAGTGGCACCATCTTTGTGTAAGGGGATGACAATGGAGTTCTCCACTCTGCTGGAATGAAACCTGTAATTAGGCTGTGGTTGAATAGGGTGCTCAGTGGCAAAGTTAGTTCTTGCTGAAGATGGTGCAGAATACAGCCAGGGATATTATCAGGTCCCATGGAAGCTGTGTTGTTTGTCTTGGATAGGGCCTTTATCACTTGATCTATGGAGATGTGAGGTGTGGGACAAGTATCAGTGATGTCAACTGGGCTTTTGGGGGGGTGATAAGGGGGTGAAGTTTGCACTGAACCTATCAGCTAGTAGGTTGGCTAAGTCAGCGGGATCAGTGTAAGTGGTACCATTAAGTACTAATTCAGAACAAACTTGAGTTTTGCCATGGAGGTTCCTAACGTACCTGAAGGACTTGTGGTTTCCCTTTGTTTCAGAGGCTAGTTTTAACTCATAATTGGCTTTGGAGTTTTTCACTAGTGATCTAATTTGCTTATTGAGGCAGAAAGGGAGATTTTCCGATTTGGAATTTGTTCCTTTTTTCCCTTGGACAACAGTTTCCTCCTTTTGTTGTAAAGCCTGTTGATAGAGGATGTCTAACAGACAGGTTTGTGTTTCCTTGAGGAGCAGGCTTTAGCTCTGTTGGGTATGGCTGACTACATGAAGTTGTGCAGATGCTTGTATACTGCATTGGTTTACTGTTCAGCATAGTTGCCTGTATCCTCTGAGGGGGGCAGTGGTATGACGCTGCTGATACCCTCCCTTAGGAGGGTGTAGTCAGATTTTGAGAAGTTTTTTAACCTGGTTATGGCTGGAGAGGGGGTGGGTGGGATTGAAACTTCGAATGAGACAGACTGATGATCTGATCTCACCAGGGAAGAACATACTATGGGAGTGGTGCAGGGGTCATCCATGTTGGTGAGAACTAAGTCCAGTATGTTATCTCCCCTTGTGGGTGATGAGACCAGCTGGTGTAGTGCGTTAGAGTTGATGAAGTCAAGGAATCATTGGGTGAGTGCATTAGTGCAGGAATAGTTCACCTAGTCTATGGTGGGGTAGTTGAAGTCACCAAGGATCGGGGTGTTACGGGGTACCTTGATGGAGTCAAGCAGGTCCAGGTAGGAGGAGTGAGTGTCCTGAGTCATGGAGGGGGGTCTATAGCTGGCTATAACTTGGATGGGTGTCTTGCCAAATGTCAGTTGCACCTGGAGTAATTCCAGTGCATCATGCTGGTAAACCAGTCTGGAGGTGTGCCTGTCTTTAATGAAGACAGAGACTCAACCACCCTTAGTCTTTCCAAACTCATTTTGGGGTCACAAAGTGTGGAATGAGGTATAGCCTGGTAAGGCAGGGCTGCTCTCCACTGCCCTGAACCAAGTTTCTGTGACTACACAGACATCGGCATCGTCCAGTGTGAGGAGTGCCACCAGTGAGTACATTTTCAGATTAAGGCTCCTAGCATTGAGCAGCATGACATTCAATGTGCTTTTTGACAGATCTTTCATGTTGGAAGCTTTGTCTTTGGGACATAGCCTAAAAAAGGCCCAATGGGGAAGGCAAGAGCCTTGGCCAGGATCTGGAACCCCAGGAGTGACAGGTTAAGGCCATCTCTGGCAAAGCAATGAGGTCTGCCAACCATGTCAGCCCAGGCTGACAGTCACTGGATCCCCTTGGAAAGACACCAGAAACTAAGCCAATTGTTGAAGTCAATCATTTTTTGTTGGTATTGTGGCATCATTTTTGGTGAAGGTAGGATGCTGCTCAGGACTAGGGTCACACCTGCCTGGAGTGTATATTCTGAGAGCTCAATCAAGTCTCTCTTCATATAGTCCAGGGAGGTACATCTCAAGTAATTTACACCAACAGGGACACTGACAGAGTCATATTTGTATCTACTGTGGAGAAACTTAAGTGTGTGCGTGATGTGGCAGATTCTAGCACCTGACAAACAGGTGACCGTGACCTTCTCCTTGTTGAGTCTGGTGAGGGGGACAAGAGCATTTCTCACTATTGAGTCACCATTGACTAGTATGTTTGGTTTATTGTTATGCCTTATGGGCTGCATCGGTTTATTGTTATGCCTACTGGGCTGTGTTTGTGAGACACTGGTGTGTTGACTACTCTGTGCGATGTGATTAGCATTGTGTGTGGAATGTTTGTGAGTGTGTTTTGGACATCTATGTTGTTTAGGTAAGTTTTTGTGGAGGACCCCTGCATAGGTGTGTATGTGTGGCTCTGTGATTTGGGTGGTGTGGTGCTTGTAACCTATGAACCTATAAACCTACTGGCAATCTCCACTTTGTCAGGAGTACTGGCGGTGGTGTGAGGGAGCATGGATTCCAGCTTACTGATGTAGATTCATCTCTCTAAAGTAGAAGAATTATGTGCTAAGAGAAGGGGACTGTCTGTGAACATAAGGCAGTTGCTACACTGTCTCAGTATGCCCATGTCGACCAGACTGGCAGGGGAAAATGATGGGAATTGTCCAGACATTGTGCTCTGAATACTTGGTGGACTTAGGGAGAGCAGGGTTTGATGAGGGTTTGTCCACAAAAACCCTAAATGTAAAATAACTGGCTTGAAGCACAAGTGCTAAAACCAAAATTAAGATGCTTAGAATAGCAGACAGATTTAATCAGGCTACTAACAAACAGTAATAATTGCAGAATAAGAGTACTTGAACACTTAAGAGCACACAGAACAGCAAGCTAAGGTAATAAAGAAGGTAGAAAACATTTACAGTAAGAGCAGCTGAATAAAGTATACATCATTTTTTTTGTTAGTGGAGAGGGATGGAATAGAAGACAATTAAGAGACTACAGGGGTTGTCCTTCCCAAATGCTCTCTCTGTACACAGTGGATAGAGCTGAAGATATGGGACTGGTAGGAGTGTCTGAAATCAAAATATGATTTCACTGTACACAGTTGAGTGAGCAAATGAGGTGGGCCCAGGAGGAGTGTTCAAACACAAATTTACAGGAAGGGAGGGCAATTCCAAAGGCACCAAGATTAATACCAAAACAAGAACAGTGCAGGCAGGGTGGGAAACTAACTGCAGAGAGACCATGATATTCAATGAAACAAATAAATAAACAGATAAATAAAATGCAGTACTATATGTAACACTGCGAGTGCAGAACAAAGTATACTTGACTCAGCTTGCAATACAGTTGATTGCAGGTAGATAGCAGCCAGTCAAACAGCTCAGATATTAAGCAGAAATAAATACACAGACATGTGACTAACACTTATAAGCACAGAGAAACCCTCTAGGCTAAGAGTTAAACATCGAATATCAAAGAAGTGAAACAACAATAACTCCCAATGAAAAAAGTTTGTTACACTTGTAGCAAACTAACTGCAGAGAGACAGAGAGACCACAATATTTAATGAAACAAATAAATAAACAGATAAATAAAATGCAGTACTATCTGTACCACTTGCGAGTGCAGAACAAAGTATACTTAACTCAGCTTGTAATACAGTTGATTGTAGGTAGATAGCAGCCAGCCAAGCAGCTCAGATATTGAGCAGAAATAAATACACAGATATGTGACTGACACTTATAAGCACAGTGAAACCCTCTAGGCTAAGAGTTAAACACAGAATATCAAAGAAGTGAAACATTAACCCCAGTGAAACCAGTTTGCTACACTTGTAGCAAGTTAACTGCAGAGAGACAGAGAGACCACAACATTCTTTTTTTTTTTTAAATATTTTTATTCATTTCCAAAAACAAGAAAACATGAATGCAGGTTATTTATGACAATGAAGTATTTACAAATTATTTAAAAAGGTAGGCTAAAACCTCTAAACAGATATCAAACATTAAAACCAAAATAAAGTATTTACAAGGGTGTCTATTGTTGACATATAATTGACTTTCTATACAATTGTTTCCTGATTATAATCTGCTGCAGTCATTATTCTCCAGTATTTCAGTTACTTTTTGCCATGCTACGTATAATGATGTAGTTCTTTCAGTTCTTCCTTTAATAGTGTTCATTTCCAATTGCAATACTGCTGACACCATATTCATGAATTGCTTAAAAGTTGGAGAAGCTTTGGATTTCCAGTTTGATTTAATGTTCTTCCTTGCAATAGCTAGGAGAGTCCATAAGATTACATATTTTGTTCTTGGCACACAGTCGGGTACAGGTGCATTAAACAAAATAATAGATTTGTAAATCTGGAATTTATCATTGAATACCATTTGCAGAAAATAATTTATTTTATCCCAATATGGTTTAATCAAATGGCATTTGTAGAACATATGTTGCCAGTCTGCTTTTATTGATAAATCACATCTCCAGCAGCCAATATTTTTCTTAAACATAAGTTCCATTTTATGAGGGGTTACATAAGATCTGTGTATGAATTGCCATGTAAAAAGTCTCCAATGTAATGAAAGTGATGTCTGCTTTGGAGAGAGAAGAATTAGTTTTTTATCTCTGTCATTTGGCATATGTCCATTAACTGATCTATAATAATTCCATATTTTGTCATTATTATGCATTTTTATTTTTTTGTTTGTTTTATAAATAGATGATAAGTATCCCTTTCCAGTAATGGGTTGATTCATTAGTAATATTATATGTTCTATAAGGTTAGGAACATTTTGTCTTATTGATGGTTGCATTGTTTCTTGTTTGCTTAATATATACTGTCTTAATTCTTGTACATGTAATCACGAACTATCTTCCATATTTCATTTCTGTTTAATCTGGTCTATTGTCAGAGGTTTTCCAGAGTTTAGCAATTGATGCCAATATATTAATCCCTTTTCTTTAAGCATGTTGACTACTTCCATATTAAATGTTATTATATTACCTTATGTGTGTGCTACTGGATATAAAAGAAATGACCATGCTTTAATATCAGGATTGCTATTAATAAGATTTTGGAAAATTTTTAATGTATAAGTAATATATTTGGAACTTATATTTTTATTCTTATGTATCATCATATATTCCTTCATCAGCCATAGAAAATTGTTTGGTATGAAATCTGTATACTTATTTGCTACTACAAATCCTGATTTTAACCAGATTCTCTCATGAACTAGCTTCCATTTTGATGTATATTTTGTATTTAGCCATAATGATATTGTTTTAATAATGGATGAATGCAAATATATTTCTATGTCTGGTAAACCTATGCCACCTATATCCCAATCATCTAGATGATACTTCATAGCTATCCTGGGTTTTTTGGATACCATAGGAATCTTACCATTAAATAATTTAATTGTTTTAGGTGCGATTTAGCTGGTGGCAAAGAACAAGCTTGTATGACATAAAGAATTTTTGGAAATATGATCATTTTAATTATATAAAGCCTTTCTTCCATTGAAAAGAAGAATTTATTCCATCTTTGTATTAGATTTTTAATATTATTTAAGGTCTCTTTATAATTTGTTTCAATTGTAGTATCCAGGTTGTTAGTTATTATAATTCCCAAGTATTTAATTATATAATCAGTAGAGATATATTTATGGTATTTTTTATTTAGATCTTTTTTATTAGTATTTATAAGCAATACATTTGTTTTGTTCTCATTAAATTTAAGACTTGAAAAGTTTTGAAAGTTTTGAATTGAGTCCCATAATGCTTTTAAACTGCTATTATTATTTTTTAAGGTAATTAAAATATCATCAGCAAAAGTTGAATTTTAAGCTCTAGGCTGTTGTCTAGTTGTATTCCTTCAATATTTTTATCCATACGTATATTATTTGCTAAGGGTTCAATGACTAGTGCAAACAATAATGGAGAAAGAGGGCAGCCTTGTTTTGTGCCCTTAGTTATTTTAATAGATTTAGACAGACAAGATCCCAGTTTTATATAAGCCAATGATTTTTCATATAATGATTTTAATAACAAAGTGAAGTTGTTTGAGAAGCCATATTCTTCTAAAACTAACCACAGATAATCCCAGTTCACTGAATCAAATGCGCTATTTATGTCCAAGCTAATAACATTCATTTTGTTTTTTGTGACATTTATATAATCAATTAAGGAAAGAATTCTTTTAATGTTGTCATAAGTGTTCCTATCTTTTATAAAACCTGTTTGATCCTCCTCTATCAAAAGTGGTAGTAATTGTTTTATTCGAGCAGCATGTATTGCCATAAAAAATTTATAATCTATATTAAGAAGTGAAATGGGGATGTATGATGAACATTCACTGGGATCTTTATTTTGTTTCAGAATTGGTGATATTAATGTGTACTTCCAAGAAGGAGGAATGTCTTTACCATTTTTAACTGATGTAAACACATTCAATAACAACAGCAAAGCCTCATTTGATAGTAATTTAAACATTTCTGGGGTGATATTATCTATACCTGGAGCTTTGTTTAATTTTAGCTTATTTACTTCAGCTTTAAGTTCTGTCATTGTTATTTGTTTATCTATTAGTTTTACCTGCTCCTCTAATAACCTAACTTTAACATTGTTTTTGAGAAAAGCTTTCAATACTGAATGTGTTTCTGTTTTCTCATTTTGATTATTAAGTTTATGAAAAAATAGCCTAAAAGCTTCTAGTATTCCTTCTAAATCAGGTACTTTCTTTTTGGTTTCTATATTATGTATTTCCTTGATTTGATTTGTTTTAATAATCTTTTTAGTCCTATTTGCTATTCTTCATTGGTTTTAGGGTTCATTGAATAGTAACATAGTTTAATTTTTCTAAGTTGATCATTGTTTTGTGGTGTAGCGTCTCTGAGTATTTTTATTAGTATCTTCTAGTTCTTTTATTAAGTTGGTGTTTCCATTTTGAATATCAAGCTTTAAATTATCTACTTTTGACTGTAATTCCATTAATTCCTTATTCCACTGTTTTTGTTTATTTTTATATCATCCCACCGCTCTTCCATATAGGTATGCTTTCAATGCATCCCATATATATATTTCAGATACATCTTTTGTAAGATTGATATCTAGGAATGTTTGTGTCTCTTTTATATAAAATTCCTTAAAATCTTTGAGATTTGTTATGTAAGATGGTATTCTTGTTACTGATATCCTTCTCTTGAAACATAAGTCTATCTCAAACGTTATGGTGTTATGGTCCGAAAATGGACATGAAATTGTCTTGACTTTATTTAATTTAGAGGTTAAATCCTTTGTTATGTACACTCTATCTATTCTAGAGTATGTATTATGTCTACGGGAAAAATGTGTAAAGAATAGTGAATCTGGGATAGCATACTCATTTATGTCAACTATATTAAAAGTTTCAACAAACTCAGATAACAACTTTGTTAAAGATGATCTCTTACGTCAAAGAACAGAAAGACACTGCAACCAAGTAACTCTGGAAAAACGAAGTCAGCTTAAACCCAGCAGCAAATTATGAGACTCCACAAGTTGTTTTAGCGCTTTCATTCACTTTAATCTTCTGTGAACTTCCTCAGAAACAACTTCACCATCCATACACCTGTTTAAGTACTATTCAATCACAATTAATTTACATACATAATTGATGGCAATGAATAAAATTTAAAGACATACCATAAAAAATTGAAAACTATATATAGTACATATGAACTCTTAAAACATCCTAAATAAATACTTCTCAAGTATATATTTAACACTAATATAACTATATAATTTGAATATGTGATCTCTTACGTGTAGTTTTAGTATTTGTGTCAGTTTCTTTAATAATGCAATTGAAATCTCCAGCTATGATTAAATTGCCTTTGGTATATTGCACAATGTCTTCTAAGTGTTGTTTGGCCACTCTAACACCTAGTCCTGGTATCCAATAAATATTCACTAATGTATATATCATTTCATTGATAGATATTGTCACTAGACAAAACATTCCTGAGTTGTCATGGAACGTGTTTATGATTTTAGGCATTAAAGTAGTGTTTTTACACAAAATTGCTACTCCCCTTCGCTTCAGATTATAGGTGGAACTTACTAGTATTGTATAAGTTTTATTGTTTATTTTATTTATGTCTTCCTGTGTAAGGTGTGTTTCCTGTAAAAATACTAGTTGCTCTTCACATAGCTTTAAATATCTATAAAGACTTCCCATTTTGCAGCTATTATTTAAACCATTTACATTAAGAGATATACATTTTGCAATTGGATTTATATTAGCTTTGCTTTTATCCATATTCATATACTCGTAACAATGTGTAGATGTGTGTACATGAAGAGAATGACTTGTTCTTTCTTTTTCCAACAGTATTACAATAGATTATAGACACCCAATAAAAGTAAATTACAAGATCATAACTGAGAACAATATAAGATAAACAACCACCAAACCCTCCATGAGAAAAACATCTCATCCTTGAATGATCTAATCATTCAAGCGATCTCTCTAAGTCTGCATTTCAGCATCCTCCCCCGGCCCTGCCATATGGTAGTTTTATAATGAAAAGTATCTTATATATCTTTTAAGTATACATGTATCTGTCTTTACAGATTACTTAAATACAGTCTTTACCTATTTTTAATATTTTATAAAACACTAAGGCAACACAACTATACATAGATTTAATACTTAACTATTTGGTTTTGTTTAAATTGTTAAGGAAAATCTTATATTTTAATATATCTTTTGTGTAGCAATAATGGTTATGCATCTTAAAAATAATATGCTTGCTGTCTAGCTTCCTTATAGTGTGAGTGGCATTCATAGGTATCAAATTTATTGTAATGGTCTACCTCTATATATATATATATATATATATATATATATATATATATATATATATATATATATATATATATATATATATATATATATATATATATATATATATATATACATATATATACATATACATACACATACACACACATACATATATATATATATATATATATATATATATATATATATATATATATATACACACACATATATACATACACACATATATGCACACATACAAAAAAAAAATGTTAAGCATTATATGCATCAGTTAACCATGCCACAAGTTGATTAAATCAGAAAGTATCCGTAACAATGAATATAACGTTACATTTGTATTGTCATTTATCAGTAATCTTATAGTTTTCTTTTAATTCAAAAGTCATATTTTAGTGGTATGAATGCTACTAATTTGTTTTTGGCATTGGTATTATATAGTTTAAGACTATATTTCTTAGCAATTCCTATATATTTATTAGTGCCACTGGCATATTTCATCGCTAGTGTACCACATATGTCATATGTCAAATAGCAACTCATATTCCTTATGATATTACAGGATTTATCTGCAGCGTTATAACTGTAAGGTTGGAAAATATGAGAAGCAAAGTAGGCTTTAAATATGCTATAACACAATTGTTTGGTACTTATTGCTGTCAACTCTTCTACATACACAGGAAAAGATAACCTTATATGACCATCAACCATTTTCCTTCATTTTTCTCTTCATCCTTCTATTCTCTATTTTTAATAAATATTTGTTTCTATTGTAGCTTTTTTGGATTTAGTGAGGGTACTCCATATCATATTATAGATAATATACAATGTTCAAACAGAGAACATGCCCAATATAGAGACATATTCTCAACTCAAGTGGTCCACACCATATATTTATAACACTGCAGTCAGAAATATACTAATGAATATGCAATAACTAGCAGCTTTGCAGCATGTGTGTGTCTCTAACAAGTACATACCTATAGGATATTAAAAAGAATAGATAGCATGCTCTTGTTTCATAATTAACAAATGCACACAGCCTGGTGTTTACTTTCATAGACAGAAATTAGACCTGTTACTTATATGCATATCAGGTACCAACAGCAATATGTTAGTAAATGCCTATGCTATTCAAATCATATTTTAATGCTGATTGATATGAGATGTAGCTGACAATGGCTTTAGCATTTGTGATGTTATATTATATATATTCAGTATTATAAGTAAAAGAATGTTGCATGTCTATTTGCAATCTAAGGTTCAAGGCTGATCAATTTAGACATATAAGACAATCTCTTTAGCCTTGGTTATATAATGGGAGTTACTGTGTCTCTACACAACCATTCATTTTCAGTGAGGATGTTCAATATTAATATAACCTGCCTTTAATAAAAGCATACTTATAATTCAGCAGTTCTTTCCTATATATATATATATATATATATATATATATATATATATATATATATATATAACAATATCATAAGCAAGTCTGAGATTTTTTCTTGCTCATTACTGCTTAATGATTGTGCTACTTGAACAATTTAATATTTACAGAGTATCTTGATAATTAAACAGCAACTCCTTTTTACCCTTAAAATGCCTAATAACACATAGCTACATTCATGAACCTTAATTGACTTACTATCCTTAAGGTTGAGTACACTAGCTGCAGTGTGTTTACAAATATGTTATATAGTTCCAGTCAAGTACTTAAATATCTTAAATTTTTATAAAATTAAGTTAAATTATAGTAATTTACGAGGGTGATCTTATCAGAAAAGATTATAGTAAAGTCTGTATGTGTTAACTATTCATATAGTTTCTTCCAAGTGATATACTTCTTTTTAAGCTTTGTGTGCTGTTTATGTGTACAATTCAAAATGAATAACAAATATTACAATATAATAAAACGTCATGTATGTGTTGATACCTTCTAAATTCATTAGGTACTTCAGTGTACTTTTAATATTTGTTAAAATTGTAAAAGCACTTTGCCATCTCATAAATAGTGTGCTGGTTACTTTAAGTAGCTTAGGAGCTGACACCACACCTATACTGTCTTGTTTTAGTGCTGACATCACTCATGACTGTTTACTTTCATGTTGCGCTGTTAGAAGGTTTAACACACTGTAATGGATTCTAACTGAAGAACCTTCATTCAGGGGTGGTAAAATAAGAGTTCCCAGCTTGTGACCATGGCGGGAAGACAAAAGCAAAGTAAGTGAAGTTGTTAGGGCTTTTTTTAAACTGAACACCAGCTCATTAAACTTCTATTAGTTTTCTTAACATTAAGGGCAGATATACAAGCCAAACAGTTGTTTGTTAGTCAAAAAGGCACTTTTAGCATCAAAGAATAGATAATTACTTTTCAAGGCACTTTTTGACAGTTATTACTATCAGTTTTTATATATTATTATGTGTATTAAATACATCAGTTTAGATATTTCATGCAGCTTAGTGTAAATAATATAAAAAGGAATCATGCTCATTTAAACACACCACATTAATATGTCAGTGTAAATACATCATATTCTATACTAGCAGTAAAATACAGGTAATTTATAAATGAACTATCTAAACATCATTTAGAATTAGAAAAATCATGACTGTAAGTATTTACACTGTAATAGAGAAAGATATGTTACCTTGCTTTCTTTAGGGTTGTTTCCTTTAGTTATAAAATGTCCTGCTTATCTTGTATTTATATTGCTTCAAAGACTGACACATGTGTAAAGCATGAATGCTTTCAAAGAACTTTTTTGCCTTACAGAGCAAATAGAAGACAATAATGTTTGTGTTTTTCATATGTCTTTTATCGTTTCTTCTTCTTCTTGTCAGCAGTGCTCCATTCATTTTTTTCTAAGTGATGCTTAACCCCAAATTGGGAGAAATCCATTTCTTCCACATTATCCAAGGTTTTATTAGCTGAAAGATAAGAAACTGTTGCTTGCAGAGTGTCAAAAGTTTTAGGACCTTCAGTAAAAAATATTTTTATTCTTGCAGGGAACAGCAAGTGGACTTTAAGTTGTCTTTTTTTCAATTCCTTTATCAGAGGGAGACATTCTTTTCTTGCAGTTATAACTCCAGCAGAATAATCATTATCAAATCTGATTATGTTGTCTTTGTATTTAACTGGAGAAGTTGACCATGCTGTTTTTAAAATAAGTTCCTTGTCCTGTGATGAAAAAACTTTACTATTATTGATCTCGGGTGATTTTTGATTTGATGGTTGATGAAGCAGCTCTTAAGGATCTGTGGGCTCTTTCAATTCCATAAGAAAGAGCTTCAGGCAATTTTAAAACTTCTGGTAACCAGGTAGTAAGGAAAGTCACCATGTTATCTCCCTCTGTTTTCTCTGGTAGCCCATAGATGCGAAGGTTATTTTGTCTGGACCTGTTCTCTAGATACTCTATTTTATTTTGTAATGAAGCATTTTGTTGTGATAAAAATGTAGCTGAAGATCTTGTTCTGAGAGTCTGCCCTCAGTATCATTTAAGGATCTCTCTATGTCAGCTATTTTTTTTTAAAACAAGTTTATTGTTTTTAACATACAAAATAAATATCATAACAATTTTATACAAGCAATTAAAATAGAAATAGTTATAACATTCAATAAAATAACCAAAGTATTTACAAAGACATCCACTACAATTCAAATCAATTGATTAAACTATAATGTCATGCTATTGAGACTAAGATTTTTTTAACAGGTTTTGTAAAGTATCCCATATAATATAATAAGATGTTTTTCTAGTAGTTCTTGATTTTATTGTCATCAATTCCATATGACACACTTCAGTCATAACATTTTTAAATTCATTAAATGAAGGAGGGGTATCTGAAATCCAATTTCTGGTTATTATTTTTTCTAGCCACTGCTAGAATAGACCATAATAAGGGAAGTTTAACTTTTTTAACACTTTTAGGAACAGGTGTGTTAAATAATATAAGTGATTTAGAAACAATGAAATTATCTGTGAAAAGGGCCTGCAAAAAATCATTGATTAATTTCCAATATTCCTTCAATTTTATACAGTCATAAAACATATGTGCCCAATCAGCATTTATTTCTACATTACATCTTTTACATAAGTTGTCTTTATTATTTATTTTATTCATCATTAAAGGTGTATAGAAGGACCTATGTAAAAATTTCCAAGTAAAAAGTCTCCAATTAATGGAATAAGTAGTTTTATCAGCAGATTCCAATATATATTGTTTATCTTGTTGTTTTGGTGATTCACCATTAATGGAAATGAAATAATTCCAATAGGTATCTGAACTGTAATGAGTTTCTTCTCTGATAATTGTATCTATGTATGAGAGCTTACCTTTATCAGAAACTCTATGTTGTAAATTTAATATCAAGTAATCAATCAGTATTGGAACAGATTCTTTAACTGTTAAAGACATTAAATCAATTTTATTAATAAAATGTTGTCTAAAAGTCTGAATTTCTAACCAACATGTTTCTCTCAAATCAAATTCTTGCTTTAAAAAGTCTAATTTTTTTACTTTATTATCAGACAGCAACTGATACCAATACTTTAGATCATTCTCTGTGACTAAAAGAGTTCTTTCAGAGGTGGTTGACAAAAGCATACCTTGTGTATACATTATAGGGAATAGAATAAAATTCCATTCCTTATACTTAGGACGCATGAATATAAAATTACGATAACTGATAATAATGTTTAATGGGTAACTAACTACATATTTTGGTGTAATGGATGAAGTGCAAAATTCTTTTAGTAACCATAACATGGGGTTATTTACAATAATATTTTTATGTATTAAAGAGATTTTCATGAAGTGAATGCTAATTAGTTCCCAGTAATCTTTCCATCTTGCAACATATGACTGATCTATTAACAAAGTAATAACTTTTATAATAGAAGAGATAGTATATAAATTAAAGTCTGGAAATGAAATGCCCCCTTGGGACCAGCTATTAGTATGTTTCTTTAATGCAATCCTAGGTCTATTAGGTGCCCATAAGAAATTTAACATTAGTGAATTCAATTTCTTAATAATTATTTTTGTAGGTGGGAGTATTATTGATTGTATTAAGTATAATATCTTAGGGAATACTATCATTTTAATAATTGTGAGTCTCTCTTCCATGGTAAAAAACATATTGTTCCAGCTATTGAAAAGATTTTGTATATTAAGAAGACAGGTACTATAATTATTATGTAAAATAGATTTGATATCTTTAGTTAATATTATACCTAAGTAAGTTATCTGACCTGAGTTGGGTATATATTTGTTAAAATCATTAATGAGGACATTTTTTCGTGTGTATATTGGTAATATTTTAGTGTTTTCTTCATTGAATATTAAACCAGAGATATTTTTAAAATCCATCATTTTATCAAATAAGGACTGCATAGAAGAGTTAGATCCAGCTGATGTAATTAGAACATCATCTGCAAAAAGTTGAATTTTAGATATTGTATTTTCATCTATATCAAATCCTTCTATATCAGTACTGTTTCTGATCAAATTAGCCCAATGCTCCATTATTAAAGTAAATAATAGTGGAGAGTGGACACCCTTGTTTTGTACCTTTTAAAATGGGTATTTTTTGTGAGACATATGTTCCTATCTTAATGTAAGCCAATGCTCCTTTATATAGATGTTCAATTAGATTTACAAATGCATCTGAGAAGTTTGTGCACTTCAATAAGATAAACAAGTAGTCCCAACTTACTGAATCAAATGCTGAACTTATATCGAGACTAATAAGTGTTAAATCTTTCTTTTTCCTATTTGCAAAATCAATTAACGTTAAAGTTCTCCTTATATTATCAAAAGTATTTATATTTACAATAAAGCCTGTCTTGTCTATATCTATAATGCCTGGGATGATTGTCTTTAATCTATCAGCAAAAATACTCATAAACATTTTATAGTCAACATTAAGTAATGAAATAGGTCTTTATGAAGTGCATCTGGTTGGGTCTTTATTGGGTTTTAAAATTGGTGAAATAAATGTGTATTGCCAAGATGGGGGAGTTGTTAACTCATTTTGGGCCAAAATAAAAACCTTATGTATTAATGAGTAAGTACTTTTGGGTAGAATTTTATAGATCACTGGTATAATACCATCATTACCTGGTGCTTTGTTTGATTTAAGCTTGTTAATTTGTGTAATAACCTCTGTATATGAAATATTTTTATCCATTAGTTTATTCCCTGTTGTTTATTAAGTTTTTTGTTCATGTTTGTAGTTATAAATTTCTTTATTTTATCTTTAGTCTCCATGTTAATGTTATTATGATTAATTCTGTGAAAGTGATTTCTAAATTCATCTAATATTTCTGGTAAACTAGAAACATTCTTCTTTTTCCTTGGAGAGAAAATTTCTTTGATATGATTTTGTTTATTCAACCTTTTTGTTTTATTTTTAAGTCTATGTAAGTATTTGGGACTTATTGAGTAAGACAAAAACTTATATTTCTCTAATGTTATTTTAACTTTATGAGTTAAAATTTCTTTGTATTACTCATTTAATTTATTTATTTCTTCAATGACTTTTTTGTCCATAATATTTTCTTTATTATTATGTTTGTATGAGTCTAATTTGCTTTGAATATCTAGTAATTCCTTGTCCCAAGATTTCCTTTTATTATTATACCATCTGATACTTTGTCCATATAAATATGATTTTAAAGCATCCCAAACATAAACAATGGAGACTTCAGGTGTATTGTTTAAGTCTAAAAAATGTTGCACTTCTGAAAGTATATAATCTTTATAGTCTTTTTGTTGAGTTAAGTATGCTGGTATCCTTTTGATCTGAGAGAGAGAGAGAGAAAGGAAGAGAGAGAGAGAGAGGAAAAAAAAAAGGGGGCATATCTATATATTAGTTTATTAAAAGTTTGTAAAAATAAGTTCTTATGTTCATTGGGATTCAATAACTTAGGCTATAATGGTTCAGACATTACATATATTAGGGTATTCCTACTTTCTGCCATAGAAATGCAGTTAACAGTTTTAAAAACTTTAAATTACTTGCACCAAAGCTTTCTTCTCATACTTATTATTGCCAGTAAATAAAATATTTATACTCATACATATGTTTACAAGTCATACTGCACAGCAATGTAAATTCCTAGTTATACATAAATCATTGTGAAGAAAGCCATCTGTATTTTATATATCTGAACTGCTGCTTTAAAATATGTCACATGACAGTTTCTTCTAAGATATAATCATAATGATACTTGTGCTTGTCAATTAGATAAGTCAAATGATTTATAACATTATATATGTTTAAATCATAAGTATTTATATACAATAATATGTTGCAGTCATGTAAGCTTTCAAAAACATGTGTATATATGTTTTACCTTCTATGCCTTCTAAAATATCTCACTTGCTTACTATGGCATACTGAATCATTTAAAATCATTATAACGTTCATATTTTATAAATTACATCTTAAATAAGTAAGTTGTTATAAAGAATAACTCACATTTAGATGTCATAAAGTTCGTTTTTCATCACAAAGTCGCATTTACAGCAGTTCTACTTCCTGGAACAGTGTTCTTCTTGAATCTGCGATGTGTCAGTGTGAAATCAGGGTGCAAAGTTCAAAATGACTGCATTCAGCTTCTCTGCGTGTATTCTGAGTGTTGAAGCTTTTAAAACAACTTGAGGACACTATTCACGAGGTAACCCACATCCCAAATTGTTTCCCTTAACATTCTGGCGGGAATTTTAGTAAATACAAGTGACTGACATTCATTTAGTAATACAAATGAAACTAAACAGTGCAAAACCTTCGCAAAGTATTTTACAAGTCATTACAGTCTCTATGACAGTGAAACCAAGCCTACAGTTATTTAACATATTATACAACTTATTTTTATATGCCCCATTTCATTTTCTCATACAGATCTTATTATATACATATATCAGTATTATCAGAAGCATATAACTGTACTTATAAGAGAGAAAGGGAGAAAGAGAAAGAAAAGGAAGAGAATAGAGAAAAAAAAGAAAGAGAGAGAGAGAGAAGAAAGAAAAAAGGAAGCTACAAAGAGTATCTACAAAGAAATATTACTTGCTGTTTGTATTAATAAAGTTAAACATGAAACATATTACTTACAACTATTTTAGTTCTAATTATTTGCAATTATATCATGACATATTATTTGTAATCATGTATAAGCAATAAAGTCATGATATAATATTTAGCAACAGTGTTTAAACAGCATATATAGTTTTAAAGAACTAATAAGTTATTATTTCACTTTTTACATATTTTACATCATACTTCTCTCCTTGCCCTCCCCCACCCCTCACTGAATGCATAGTTTATAAAGAATGCCATTATTTAAAACAAGAAGAGAAAGAAAATGTATCAAATTACTAACCTTAGGTCTCTTTATCACAAAGAGAATCAAGTTGATTGATAGCATGTTATTTGTTCCTCAGAGAGTTTGACTATTTATGAAACAAAAACAGTTCTTTGCACACAGAAAAATAACTTTGAATAAATCTTTAAAATATTTGTGGCTTTCTGGAGATGCAGTAACTGTATTTGAAGAGATTAAGAGAGAAGGAAAGAAAAAATATATAGAACATGTCATTTGTTTTTTAGTCTTTTTGCTTCTCTGAAGTCTTCCAAGAAGTTTCTGTTGCCATCCTCTTTAACGAAGGACTTGCCCATTCCATATCTTCTATTTTATCTAATATCTTATTTTTTTTTTAATATACAGCAAAGCAGAGTCCAAGTCTTCAAAAATTCTAGGGCCATCAGGTAAAAAGATTTTTAGTTTGGCAGGAAATAAAAGGTAAGTTTTGAACTGTGCTTTCTTAAGCTCTCTTATTAATGGCAAAAAAACTTTTCTTTTAGTTATTACCAAGGAAGAATAGTCATTGTCAAAACGCACAGTTGCCTCATTAATTTTAATAGGTGCTTTAGCCCATGCAGATTTTAATACCATCTCCTTGTCATAAGATGATAAAAATCTTACTATAACTGATCTAGGATACTTTTGTTAGAGTTAAAATTAGATAAGGACCTATGGGCTCTTTCAATACCAAAAGAAAATGCTTCTGACAAGTCTAAAGTTTTGGGAAGCCAAGTATTTAAAAAGGAAGTAATGTTGTTACCTTCTATATTTTCTGGCAGTCCAAAAATCCTAATATTATTGCGTCTAGATCTGTTTTCCAGGTCATCAAGTTTGGATTGTAGGTGTGTGTTCTGCTTCAGCAAAAACTCAATGTTAATTTCTTCTTCCTGGATTCTGTTCTCCATATCATTAACAGTCTCTTCTATGCCTGTAATCTGAGCCTTCTGTTGTTGCAAGTCTTGATGTAACAAATCCATTTGTTTTGTAGTTTTTCTATGAAGTTATCAATTTTAGTATCCAGTTTGTCCATTTTGGTTGTTAGTTGCTGAATAGTAGATATCAGAGACTGAAGCTCTTTCTTGATGCTGGAATCCTGACTGTTTGCCTTACTGGAACTCATTTTGAACAGAGGTGATGAAAGAGAAATTTCCAAGATGATTTCTGGCAGGAAAATTATTGAAATTTTCTTTCTTTTTTAGATATTATTCAAGAAACTGATATTCCAAACGTATTTAGAAAGAAAATTATTTCATTAGTTGATTTTTAAAGTAATTATTTCCTGTCAGTGCAGTTAAGTTGGTGGAGCTGAAGAAATCTGCTGCTATCCTGTGTTCATCCTTGGCCACGCCCCCTCTATGTCAGCTATTTGAGACTTCTGTTGTGTCATTATTTCTTGTAGTTACTGTATTTGTTTTGTAGATCTCTCCTCAAAAGTGTCCAGTTTGGTATTCATTTTGTCAAATTTCACTGACAAGTCTTGTATAGCATTTAATAATGACTGTATCTCCTTTTTCATCATCTGATCCTGTGTGGTATGCTTAGAAAAGCTCATTTTCAGTAGATTCAGATAACTTCCTTCTTGTTTTTGACAGGAAAAATGTTTAAAGCCAAATTTTTTTGCACTGTAGACTTCTAGTGATAGTAGAAGTAATTCAACAAAATAGGTTTGTCTACAATATCTAGTTTTTAAAAATTCCTGTCAGAAATATCTTTTGAGTGCAGAGCTGAGAAAAGATGTGGCCAACCAGTCTACATCCTAGCCACGCCATCGAGACCACAACATTCAATGAAACAAATAAATAAACAGATAAAATGCAGTACTATCTGTAACACTGCAAGTGCAGAACAAAGTATACTTAACTCAACTTGTAATACAGTTGATTGCAAGAGAGAGTAAAAGAAACCAGGGAGGATGAAACAGCCCTTAAAAGTGTGACAGAGCATTTTTGGACCTGCATAACGGGCTAGGAACTATAATGTCCATATTAAGAGAATGCATGGAGGGGATACAGGAGACACAACAGACAGCATATAACAAGAATGCTTATCTCACAAAATTCAGACCAGGAGATAAAGTATTTATCTTAATATTCAGTGCTAGAAACAAGTTCTTTGCAAAGTGGAAATGACCTTTTGAAGTTATAGGAAAAAATAAGTGAAATAAATTATAATGTGAGAACACTGCTGGAAATGAAACTAAAATATTTGCAATTTACATGCATTCAATCGAGTAAACATTCATTGAGTTAATCTTTTCTGAAAATTCAAAAAGCATAAGTAAACTACAAAAAAGTCCTCTACACCCAATTAAATAATATATATCAACTCCATCCCCCAGATTTACTAAACTTTCGTGCAGGAAGCACCCATTTAGGAGCAGGACAGCAGTGTGCCATGCATATTAATAAGGCGTGCTGCCCGAGCTTCTAGGCTTACACAGAGCATGTATGAGCACAGGGGTGTGTCTGAGAGCAGAGCTCTCAGAATAAACATGCCCCTGCAATGTAGAACAGCAGAAAGTGGTAAGAAATGAGTGAGATCACTCATAGGTGTCCGCATATCCCCACCAACAGTTCCCCATGTATACAACATCAACAGTACATACAAATCATATGAAGAAACCCCTTTATTTTTTTTTTAAATCTGAGTACAGCTAACCATAGGTGCATGGGTGTGCCCATCGCTTATCTACGGTTAAAGCAACTTAAAAGGCTGAAGAGGATAACAAGGAAGATATATGCAAATGAAACAGCACGGTAATAGTGTAGTGGGCAGAGCATTCACCTAATGAGCAGGCATTCCTGGTTCGAGTCCTACTGCAGCACAGTCTGTTATACATGGCAAAGCACATTATAACAAATCTTTTTGTTGCAAAACCCAGTAAATAACATATATTTATGAATTGGAGTACTGCAGAAAATCCACATGTGAAGTGTCAGTGTCATAATGAATAAGGCACTAGTAAGCAGGTATAAGCACAAATAAGCAGTAGTAGGCATATGTAAGCAAAGGTAAGCATGTTTAAGTGCATTTGCATGGGGCTAAGCACTGCCTACACAGACTAAACAATTTAGTTAGCAGTGCTTAGCTCCATGCAAACCCGCGCAAACCCGCTTACAACTTCTTTAAAGTGCCTTAATCACTCTGCATCCAATGACCCATGTTCTGCCCAGCCAAAAAAAAAAGAACAGCTTCTCCAAGGCTCGAACCCTAGACCCTGTACACTAAAGTTACAGCTGTTAACCACTAAGCTATCATTGCAGTACATAGCAGTGAGGTTTCAACAAACAAATCCTCAACATAGGAAAATCAAACTTTTCATGTGAAAGGAATCTATACACAGTGTGATGTTGTATAACTTGCCACATAACATAAATATGTGAACTGGAGTACTGCAGTAAGGCCAGATGTGAGGTGTTATTGTAATAAAGTGTTGAAGTCCCCAGGACCCCATAAAGTATACATACACATGAATCATGGATACCAGACAGAGATATAACATGTAACGAATAGTAAATCAATGCCAAATGGAAAATATAATGCTAATTAAATATTAAGAAATGCTAAGCATTGCACAGCTCAGCTTATTTGGTGTAAGCAATGTGTAGCCTGGCTAACTCAATCTGCCCAGTAGTATACCCCTTTAAACAATGCCAACATTAGGTAAGCAGGTTTGCCCATAGTTTAGCCTTTTCAAAACCATCCAATCACGGGAAAGTGTGGGAAAGTGGGCGTATTTAAACCCCACAGGAGCAAATACTTCCCATAACTGGTTGCAGCTCCCTACTGTAGGCAAAATGGCTGGAGTAGGGGAAGGCATTCGATTTAGAGCACAGTGCTGGGGCACCCAGGAATCCAGATTCATGATATGGCTCCTGGTAAAACACCATGAGCAGAGACTACTGCAGGGTCAGTACCAGGGCTCTCAGTATAAAGTGGAGGCCTGGGATAGTCTTGCCCATGACTTCACCAGTGTCACTGGTATCGTCCGGACTGATGAGCAGGTCAGGTATCACCATGCTGACCTGAAGTGGCAGAGGGGTGATCTCTTGGAGCAGTGGATCCAGGAATCAAGAAAGATGGGCCATGCCTCAGCACTAAGTACTCATTCTACTACGTAGATAATGTTTGCCTAGCTTGTGTATACTATGGATAGGTAATAGTTAAATATCACTGTATTTCTCTGACAGCTGCAGATGAGCGGGCTGCGAATCAGCAAGCCTGTGCTGCTAGGCTGAAAAGGCTGCATCACGAGGCAGATTAGTAATAATCTTGCATGTACTGTCATAACAAATAAATATAACAGTTCTAGAAAGTGTTGTACCAGTATAACAATATATTGTGTATGGGATGTACTGAATAAACTAGACAATATGGCAGAAAGACTGTTGTGTGGAAATAAAGATGTAATATCTTGTGAATAAAAGTATAACCCCTGGAGTGCTTGTGTACATTCTGCTTTCATATGTAGTTGTAGTGTTGCATTCTATAAATAGTACTGTTGTATTAAGCAATGTTACCCACACTGTTGAACGCAGATAAAATGTGTAGGAGGTTCAGTACAACAATGATGGAAGTCCCAAGAGGTCAGTCATATAGAACAACTGAGGGAGACTTAGACAGAAAACAGTGGAATGCTTCACACCAAGTCCCTGATAGCACAGTGTACTGTGATGTCAACTGTACCATTTTTACCACATACAAAAGGGGTTTGAATCCCGGGAGTGGTAGTAAGTTGTATGCATAATCATACCCCACAACTGTACAGAGTCTTTGAGATGTTCAGATAGAAAGCTGTATGCATAATTAGACCCAACAACTGTACAGAATATGCTAGAATGTTCATATAGTAAGCTGTAAACATATTCATAACCATCAACTGTACAGACTGTGGCAGAATGTTCAGGTAGTAGGCTATAAGTATAGTCATACCACTCAACTGTTCTGATCTGTCCAACATGTCCAGATAAATGGCCCATATCTGCTGCCTGGTAACCTGTTCCCCTAACTAATCAGTGTGATGATCTAAGAAATGTAGGCAGCTTTTACTGACATATAACTGATAGCCAGACCTGAACATAGAGAATGTATATGAAAACAAACCTGTCATTTTAGCATCTCACCCAAAGTGTATGACAGCTATTCTAAAAATATGTCACATTAATACCTGCATCCTGTCAAGTCTTGACTAGAGTGTGTGCAATAACAGATTGTTAGGTATGTGTATAACATCAATGTGGAATCTGGGAGTATGTGTAGAATTTGTCAGGTAGTGTCAACAAAGTTCCCTCCACAGCTATAACAGGTAAGAGGTGTAGACTGTAGGTACAACAGAGTTCATTTGTATACCTGTCTATAAGCATGGAATCTATGAGTATGTGTAGAATTTGTCAGATAGTGTTAACAATGATTTTCTCAACAGCAATAACAGGTAAGAGGTGTAGACTATACGTAAGACACAGGCCATGTATATACCTGTCTACAAAAATAACATTGTAAAGTAAGGCCATTGGATAGTGTAATAATACATGTAAGGGGCAGATCACTGCAGTGACTAAGAAAGTTGTGAAAACTACAGGGATATATTAGTTGTTAATTGACCTCTGTCTCTCACCCCCATCATATGTGCAACAATAACCTAATTACACACCTCAATGGGCATGTGTACACTTCAAACTTTTGTTGGGACATATGTCCTATTGGTTTATAAATATTCACATTTGGTTCTATGCATGTGCCGTGTTAATATACTCCCATATTGGTGGCCTGTTGCCATCAATGAAACTTGCATGCTGTTGTAATGGCCACTGTTGTCCCATATATGCATGTGTTCTGCTCACCCTGCAACTGTTGTAAATCTGGTGTATTGGATTAATGGGAATACCTATGCATGCTGTTATAACTAATCCTGAATGCTGTTGACTATTACTAACCGATATTTTTCCTAAAACTGCAACACCATAGTTTGTATGGGAAGGCCGGACCCAGCGGACCCACTTCAGCTTGCCATGACACCGGGCACCAGCACATCTGGGGCTCATCCTGGGACCTCCTCCTCTGTTGGCCCTGCACCACCTTTTTGTGGAACCACCACAGGGGATGGGGTTCAGCCCCCCCCGTGAGCTGGGGTGGAGAGGTACCTGTCACCTGCCATCAGGTCCAGGCTGTAGTGAGTAGGGAGCTCGACAAGGAGATTTGAGACCAGCTACACCAGCTTGAGGGCCATGTGGTGCAATTAGAGGGTGAGCCTGCCCCTCCTACCCAGCCCCCAGCACAGCCACCTTTGGGGCTATGAAGATGCAGTGGTGACTGCCCATGGGTGGGGACCTCAATCCCACTGTTTCCATTTGGGGGCTCATGGGCTTGCGACTTCTAAACACCTCTCCCCATCCAAGGTGTTTACCCCCCACACATGTCATATACTGCCCCTGTATTAACCTACCCAACCTACCTCCTCAAATATATCTACTACCCCTCCCCAACATCCCACTCTCACCTGAAAAAAAAAGGGTAATCTGTTTCCACAAAAAAATCTCGCCCCATACATAGCTGTCCATTTCGCACATGTGTTCACTGGACACAAGTAATCCGGTCTAATTGGCATCACAATGAATTATTGTTGTCCTCACCCCCACCCAGGGGTTTGAGTGTCCAAATCTACCTTCAAATTCAGTGTATATGCACAGCTGTTGCTGTAGACAAAATGGCCAGCTATGGACCTTCCCTGTACCCTTCCTGCACATCCCTGGCTATTTTCCCTACTGTCTTTCCCTCTTTGTGCCCCCTTTTTCCACCACTTTCCTATCAACCCCTTTTTCATTTCTTTTAAAGAAATTAGTGCGGAGCTAAGCGGGAGTAAGCACTTTTAAGCAGTAGTAAGTGGATTTAAGCCTGTTTGCATGGCAGTAAGCACTGCCTACACAGGTTAAGCAATTCAGAAGCTGAGTATAAGAAACTGTAACCGGAAGTTAGCAGTGCTTAGCTTCACGCAAACATGCTTACAACTGATTTAAAGTACCTTAATCACTGTGTATCCAACGGCCCATGTTCTTCCCAGCAACAAAATAAACAGCCACTGCAAGGCTCAAACCCAGGACCCTGCATACCATAGACAAAGTGATTTACCACTAAGCCATGACAGATATACACAAGTTTGATGTTTTCAGAAACATATCATCCAGCCCAGTCATGCAGCAGTACAGGGAATGTATACCAACATCTAGAGGTGTGTGTGTGTGTAACTATATTAATATCTAAACAGATACAACGTATCTATATATGTATATATATATAAATATATATGAACATATATACATGCAAATGCCTACATCGACACATATATACGTCTACACCTATATGTCTACATATACAAAGCAAGGTACATATACGAACGCAGATATATATCTATGTAGGTATATACGGACATAGTCATATATATGTAAGCAGATATATATATCTGTATAGGTATATGTGGCCATACATCTGTAGATAGCAATGATAGATTAACAAAAACAAATATGTCCGCATGCACTGTTAATGGGGTTGAGAGGCCCCAAACAATATACGTCTTGTACACATAGGCATACCCCCCTCACAGCCAAACACGTCTGCCCTGCAATACACTACCAAGTGTTGCAGATTCCATAACCAGGACCTGACATGACATGGGCACAAGATGTTAACAGTACTACATCCCACCTGTATGATGTCAGGCTGGTATTGGTAACATATCATGCAGTACAGTGTGGCTCCCATAGGAAAAGTAAAATATGGACGCTATCAACATCCCCAGGATACATATACACAGACACATATATGCAAATACAGATATATATATATATATATATATATATATACGTATAGATAGATATACATGCGACTACACATACACATACAGAGATATGTACAGTAAGATACATATGTAGAAGGTGCACAAAATATGGAACAGCCACTATGCCTACAGTTCACACCTGAACAAGTGGACACTGTATGGGGCACCCATACAAGTGAGAATCATTGCCTACAACATATACCCACAGAGAGGTCATAGGATAAAACACCACACACAGGTTTGCAGGAATGGAAAACCCTTATTTGTGCACTATTACAGTTTTATATACTATTGCTACTGTAATCGGGATTGTCTTCACAGACATGGTGTGTGTGGGAGGTCACATCTGCTTTCCACATGTGTGCCATTGGCTACTGACAGACATCCTAAGGACATCATAGTAAAGTACTGCTGCTAGCACGTACTGCCCCTGTTGACTGCAGCAGAGATATTGGCCAATATATGTGGACATTCTGACACAATGTGTACAGTCCAGAGGTATACACAGAGCACCTTAGTGCAAAACATGTGTACCATGCCTGACAATATGGATGTTAACAGCCATGTAGATGGGTATAATACATAACAACTGGTATACATATGCCACCATAGGTTATGCATTCACACACCCCTGTCTGGCCTGACATGTAATAACCACTGGTACAGGGGTGCCATGGCCACATACTACCCACTAGATATTGATATTCATCTGTACAGCATCCCACTGCTCTGTCTGACATACATGACTGTTAAGGGAGGCCCAACATCAGTACATCTGGCAAGTATCTGCACATGACATCTCACTGGGTAAGTACACTAAGCTGCTAGGCATGTACCAATGCACTGTGCAGGCTACAGGCAGACTGGCTCAACACTGGCCTACATCTCCTATGGGGGAATGCACATGTACCTGCATTTATAGCAGGCTGTACAGGCATGTCACAGCACAGGGTAAGATAAACCTGTGTGAAAGTGCATAACCACAAACAATGAGAACACAGCCACAGCCACATATGGCAAGCTAGCATAATATTACAGTATATGGACTATCTGTTCAACACCATCCTCATATATGCCACTCACACACTACCCCTACATATACTGGGCCACTGCACAGTTTGGTCTGATGGCTGACTGTGGTATGGGACATGTGTGTGTATGGCCCTACAAACATGTAAGCCAATATGGTAACATACAGTGGAGCAGCATATAACATCAGATAGGATGGGACCTTGGACGATAACAACTACCACGGTCTGTACACAGGCCAAGATACATATTAACAATATACACACTGTCAACATTCACCATAAGTACACAGACTTCAGTACTGTACAAACAACCACAGTATGTCTAGGTTATGTCATCAAATATAACCCCTACTGTACATAACATGTGTAGCAGTCTGATATCTCACTGGCTTATCAGATACGATGATACTAATGATGGTGTACAGCCCATATGCACCTCTTAATGCATGACATATGTACAAAGGTTGACTGAGTTGTGGCTGGCAGCACATATACAGGGCCAATATTGACACATTGCTGTGATAACATCATACATTTACTGCTGTAGCAGGGTTTGTTGCAACATATGTCCTATGAGGGATATGAATTCAGTAACTGTCATGGCTTTCACCATCTACAGACTGCAATCCTCACACTAATGTCTGCAGTTCACAGATACAATACATGTTCTGTGGGTAACACATGACACCAAAGGCACCACACACTGCCCAGTCTGCAGATGACCCTACAGATGGGGAGTCCTCATAAGCATACAACTGACATGGCAGGTAATACATATAGGACAGCATATTTGCACACACCCTGTTAAACCAACATTACTCCGAATACAGTATAGCAGCACTTACAGTTTGTAGTCAGGTCAGGAACATCCCACTCCTGTGTGTTGGCTTGTTCCACAGTGTATGTTGTCAGAGGTAAATAACAATTCAAAAGGTGCAAGGAAAAGCTCTGAATGCAGGATAAAGTCAACCTTTTATTAAAATATTTTTTCTAGTGTCATATCTAAAAAATGCAAGGTATCCCTGGACATGGTATGGGTGAATTTAAGAAGGTCAATAGTAGACTCAATGTAATTCAAAAACTCATATAGCCTAGATTCCGTATCCACCCAAAAATACAAATATCATCCAGGAACCTAACATATTTCACCCAACAGTCCCTGTAGGCAATTTTAACTAAAGATGTTAATATTTCTTCAGATGATTTACATGTTATTACAACACTGATGGAATCTGTTCTCAAAAATAATTTTATATACTTTGGTGGTGAATTCTTTCACCAAATTAAGGGTGTGGCAATGGGTGCACACTGTGCTCCCACCTATGCTAACATAGTTTTGGCATGGTGGGAGAAAAAGTATATATTTCAGTCTGATTACAGGGACTGTTGGGTGAAAAATGTTAGGTTCCTGGATGATATTTGTATTTTTGGGTGGATACGGAATCTAGGCTATATGAGTTTTTGAATTACATTGAGTGAACTACTGACTTTTGTGAATTAACCCACACCATGTCCAGGAATACCTTGCATTTTTTAGATGTGACACTAGAAAAAATATTTTAATAAAAGGTTGACTTTATCCTGCATTCAGAGCTCTTCCTTGCACCTTTTGAATTGTTATTGGCTTTGAGTTGGTGGAAGCTTATTCTCCCGTTTTTTGTTGTTATTTGTCAGAGGTAAATCCCCACTCCATCTGAGATGCTGTTTGCCAAACAACAGAATGAGTTCTTGCTCACAGTGAATGAAAAGGACCAACACAAACATGATGCTCCTAAATACTGGAGTGTGTTTCCATGCAATTGGCTATGGGAATGTTACCACAGCTGTTCCACATACAGTCAGCTAAGGGAGGGCTGAAATTCATGCAGAGACCATCAGCTGATCATGAGCATTACCAAAAATACACATGCTGCTGCCTAGGAAAAGCACGTATAGGTCTCCACATCCACCAGTGAAGGAGTGAGAGAGGCAGACAGAGACATCGACAAGTCAGGGAGAGGTGGGAGAGAAAAACCTAAGCATATTTGTGTCACACACCTACCAGCACAGGGTATCAAACCCTGGATGATTATGTAGTACTATCACAGTCGTATGGAGTTGTTGGATGCACCACATAGTTTACCTGTTGTGGAGTCCACAGAACATATATGTGATGGTGACATCTGCAACAGGGATATGGTAGGTGATGCACACGTGCCTGTCCACATGAACACGTGCCACCGTCAACACTGCCACACTCTCACAGGGATGCACACACATTGACACAATTGGCATGGCCAGGGATACAGCTCATCACTAGTGAGATTGCCACAACACATTACTGTGCAGGTATCACATGCACCACACGGGTCATACGGAGGTTATATGGGCAAAGGGTATGGGGAGGTGTCTGATATCAGACAGCATGCTTCAGTGTACCACTGGGGGTTGTAGTGCATGTGGATGTGATCATACACATCATACAACACACAGACACACAGACACACAGAGTGCCAGTACTGACATGCATGGCTGCATTTCTGCACGGGTATGTGGTGGTTGACTGTGCCAGATGGCTATACAAGGCTTGGTGATGAGTATACGTTGGCGTCAGACCACATGACAATGGTCTGCATTGCGGCTCAGGCCTGTGGTTTCTGCATTTGCCCACACGTGTTCCCTAGTCCATGACATGGGCAGTGTCTGGGATGTGCACACCTCCCACATGCATGTACAGTGACATGTGGAACTGTAACTGGGGTGTCGGGGCCCATGTTGTGTACACAGATTATCATCAGATGTGCCAGTCTTGGCCACCTGAGGCAGGAACTGGTAATGGACAGGTTAAAGGTACAAACCCTTTATCAGTACTCATGAGTATTGATAAAGGGTTTGTACTGTTTCAGCGTATTTTAGTGTTTGTATATTTCTATCATTGGCAGCTGGTTGGACAATGGACAGGTTAACCCTGCACCTACATTGATAGCATGCTAACAGCATTCCCTGGCATCAGTGGCATCTGTCCATACAGGGCATATTTTCAGGCATGCTATCTCCTTTATAGGTCACATGTGATGGCACCACAGGTGTTGCAGGTGTCCAGTGGGGAACATGGGGAAGGTTCACTGTCTGCATGTATTTGCCTATTAGACAGATGGACAGGGTGCCATGCCCTCTGTAGGCCACTGCAATCACTCCATAGTTACTATCAGTCACCAAATGCAGTGTACTTCACATATATTGGCTGTTGCCTCAGCATGTGTGTGTATATGTGATATGGGTTGAGAGTGTGCTCTGGATAATGCTGGGGTTGCTAACTGTGATTGCCTGGCTGTGATGTCACATGTATGGGTATGAATTTGCACCCCAGCCTCTCGGCTATTTCACATCTGTTATCCCTGTACCGTGGACATTGTGATATAGGGCCACCATAAAAGACTTTTGCAAAACCCACCCCACATTGGGCCCAGGTGTCACACACTCACACCCACCTCCACACAAGATACAAGGTACAAACACACACACACACACACACACACACACACACACACACACACACACACACACACACACACACACACACACACACACACACACACATCCATATCTGTCATGTCGGAGAGTTAAATCCTTACCTAACTAGTTTATTACACTACAGCACTGCGCACTTATAGTACACACCACAGAGATTACTGGAGTACTCCTTCCCCAAATGTGTATTTCACATTGGATGACATCAGCAGGACTGCCAAAGTAGGCCATTGGAGATGTACTGAGTGTGACTAGCCTAAAATGCATTGCTCCCCACAGAGACATTGAAACACACACAAAACATGCACAACCGACATGTGTGGGTATAAAACCCCTAACAGATGTCTATATCACACTATACAGTTATGGAAAATGCTACAGAGATTACTGGGCAATATCCTTCCCAGAGGTATATTTCTATATGGATGACATCAGCAGCCTTGCCAAAGTAGAGCATACAAATTGTATGGAGTGTGACTTCCCTAAAAAGCATTGCTCTCTACAGAGACAGGGTCAGACAGACACATACATAAACACACACACACACACACACACACACACACACACACACACACACACACACACACACACACACACACACACACACACACACACACACACACACACACTTGCCACGTCTGGGAGTGGAATAGCTACCTACCAAATGTATCGCACTACAGAAGTATGCAGTTACAGGACGCACTACAGAGATTAGTGGGCTGCAATTTCCCAGAAGTGTATTTATTGGTGGATGACATCAGCAGCCTTGCCAAAGATGAACATTTGAATTATAGGGAGCATGACTACCCCAAAAAGCATTGCTCTTTACACAGAGAGAGACAGACAAACACTTTCCATGTCTGAAATTAGAACAGCTACCTACCTAATTTATCACACTACAGCAGCTCACAGTTACATGACACACTACGGAGATTACGGGGCTAGAGGTGCCCAGAGGTGTATTTCTAGGTGGATAACATCAGCAGCCTTGCCAAAGATGAACCTTTGAATTGTAGGGAGTGTTTGGATTGCTTTCTACACAGACAGAAAAACAGTTGCCACATCTTGGAATTGAACTACCTATTTCATCACACTACAACAGTACACAGTTATGGAACATGCCATGGAGATTACTGGGATGCAGCTTTTCCAGGGATGTAGTTCTAGGTGGATGACATCAACAGCCTTACCACAGAAGAGCATTTCAATTGTAGGGAGTGTGACCACCCTAAAAAGCATTGCTCTCTGCACAGACACACACAGTTGCCAACACTGAGGTTAGAACTCCTACCTAACTAGTTTATCACACTAGAGCAGTACACAGTTGTGGGACACAGCACAGAGTTTACTAGGAGACAGTTCTCCCAAAGGTGTATTTCACAGTAGATGACCTGAACAAGCTTGTCATAGTGGGACTATGGGGAGGGCAGTGTGTGTGCAGGGGCCATAACCCATTCATCTAGGGGTTGACACGCCACATGCGGCCACAACCTGGGTCATATTCCACAGTTACATGTATACAGCTGCTAGATGACTACTTCCTTGAACAGTCATGTTGCACAGCTGGCACGTGCACCACATACTCTGTAATGCTGACAGATACCAGTGTATCTGCAGTGTGTGACATCAGACCCTCATGTGGTTGCGGCCCTTTTGCTGTGTGCTGGGTGGGAGAGCCCTGGATGGCTCCTTGTCACAGTCACCCTCTTCCACACATCTATGTATGTCTACCTTTGGCTTATTATAGTGTGTTGTCCTTACATATATGCTTGTATTCCTATCCACTGTATGTGCAAAGCATGTGTGGTGCATACTGAGGAGTGTCTGAACTAAAATCTGTGGCTGCCAGATATGTCTGGTCCACTGGTGTTTGCAGACATGGCCTTCATGTGTTTAAGGTGTGAGCATGCCCAGTATGACCTTTCAGTATGTTGTTGACTGACATTCCCTTCATTACTGTAATTGTGTGGGCATGCCCAGTATGGCCGTCTTTATTGAATGTGTAGATCGAGTCCAGGTAGTTTGTACTGCAGTGCTGACCTTGTGTTTTACACCTACAGGTAGCATGCTGTCTCTGCAGGGTATCCGTCGATCATTTGGCATGGACTGCTGCTACATTTCTGCATAGGATTCCTCTCTATCAACTGCCAGGTCATGTGCGATGCCCAGGGCATAATAATGAATGTGCATGCTGGCTGCCCTGGAAGCTATCATGATTCCCACACCTGGCATCTGACACAGCTGTACCAGAGATTTGCCGATAGGGACATCCCTCACGGTCACCTAGTGGGGGATCCTGGATATGCACTGGAGTGTTGGCTGATGACACCCATCAGAAATGCACACACACCCGAATAAGAACTCCATAATGAAGCACACACACAGACCAGAATTATAGTAGAGCATGTGTTTGGATGCTCAAGTCATCGTTCCAGTGCCTGGCCACATCTGGTGGAGCCTTGCAGTACTCACTAGCTACATGTACCCAAATTGTCCTCATATGTACCATGCTACACAATATGATCCTGTGGAAACAGCTGCAGCAGGAACAGAACAGGGCAGGGCCACACAGTCCCCCACCATTGCCAAGGCCTGCACAGGCACAGAGTGACTCAGTGGAGGAACAACCTGAGCCTGCCCCGGTAGGCAGAAGGAGGTGTGCCAAGTATACCCTGGCCTTGGCAAAGAGGTAACGCATAGCACATACACTGACACGGGAGGGACCCAGGGAATAACACCTCTCTCTGACTCTCACATACAGTAAAAGGGATGCCAAACATTACACTACCTGTGCTCAACCATGTGTAGGGAGTGTACTATGTGCATCCGACATAGGAAGCCCTGCAGCACCACTCTCAATACTGGGACACCCACAAGGTAAGTGACTCACACATGCCATTTGGAGGGATAACATACCCAACAGTCACAGCCACCAGGACAGGTATAAACAAACACAAACAAACGCTGTGCTATAGCCTGTAAATTATGCCTATGGGTAACCTCCCCCCCAGGCCTACACAGACAGACTACAGCAGGTCAGGCAATGGGACATTAGTTCTGAAGGGTAGGAAGTCAAAAACTAATATGTACGTAAATCAAAGCTATGATCTGTAGTACATTGGCATGCCTCTAGTCAGCATGATAGGTAAGAATACAGAATGGAATGGAGTACCTAACATACCAGTACGGTCATAGCAAATGTGTACAAGTGTCAGGTGTACCCCCCTACGTAGAAATGTAGTAACAGCCAGGTGTGCCCCCCAATCATGTGTAGAAATGTAGAAATAGTCAGGTGTGCCCTCCATCCTACGTAGAAATGTAGTGACAGTCAGGTGTGCCCCCCAATCATGTGTCGAAATGTAGTAATAGACAGGTATGCCCCCCCATCCTACATAGAAAAGTAGTAACAGTCAGGTGTGCTCCCTAATCCTGTGTAGAAATGTAGAAATAGTCAGGTGTGCCCCCCCCATCCTATGTAGAAATGAAGTAACAGTCAATGCCAAATGATCGATGGATACCCTGCAGAAACAGTATGCTACCTGTAGGTGTACAACACAAAGGTCAGCACTGCAGCACAAACTATCTGGACTTTATCCACACATACAGTACAGACAAGCATACTGGGCATGCTCACACACTTAGAGAAATGAAGGCAATGTCAGTCAACAACATACTGAAAGGTCATGCTGGGCATGCTCACACACATAAACACATGAAGGCCATGTCTGCAAACACCAGTGGACAAGACATATCTGGCAGTTGCAGATGTTAGTGCAAACACTCCTCAGTATGCACCACACATGCTTTGCACACACAGTAGATAGGAATACAGACATATATCTACGGACAACAGACTATAATAAGCCAAGGGTAGACGTGCATAGATGTGTGGAAGAAGGTGACTGTGACAAGGAGCCATCCAGGCCTGTCCCACCCAGCACACAGCCAAAGGCCCACAACCACATGAGTTTCAGAGTCACTCACTGTAGATACTAGCCACTGGTATCTGTCAGCATTACAGACTATGTGGTGCACGTGCTAGCTGTGCAACAGGACTGTACAAGGAAGTAGTCATCTTGCAGCTGTATACACGTACCTGTGAAATATGACCCTTTGTGTGCCCGAATGTGGTGTGTCAGCCTCTACACGAATGGGTTATGGTGCATGCACAGACACTGCCATCCCCATAGCCTTTCTATGCCAAGCCTGCTGAGGTCATCCACTGTGAAATGCACCATTGGGAGAGATGTAGCTTAGTAATCTCTGTGGTGTGTCCCATACCTGTGTGCTGCTGTAGTGTGATAAACTGGCTAGGTAGGAGTTTTTGTCCCCGACTTGGCAAGTGTCTGTCTGTGTAGAGCGCAATGCTTTTTAGGGTAGTCACACTGCCTACAATTCAAATGCTCTACTTTGGCAAGGCTGCTGATGTCATACACCTAGAAATACACCTCTGGGAAAACTGTAATCTAGTAATCAATGTAGCGTGTCCTATAACTGCATACTGCTGTTGTGTGATAAATTAATTAGGTAAGAGTTCTAATCCCAGACTTGGCAAGTGTGTCTGTGTAAAGAGCAATGCTTTTTAGGGTCGTAACACTCCCTACAATTCAAATGCTTTACTTTGGCAAGGCTGCTGATGTCATCCATCTAGAAATACACCTCTGGAAAATGTGTAGTCCAGTAATCTCAGTAGCATGTCCTATAACTGCATACTGCTATAGTGTGATGGAATAGTTATGTAGGAGTTATAATTCCACACATGGCAAGTGTGTGTGTGTGTATGCCTGTGCAGATAGCAATGCTTTTTAGGATAGTCACACTCCTTACAATTCAAATGCTCTACTTTGGCAAGGCTGCTGATGTCATCCACCTAGAAATACACCTGTGAGAAGATTGCAGTCCAGCAATCTCTGTAGTGCTTCCTATAACTGTGTATGGCTATAGTGTGATAAAATAGTTAGGTAGGAGTTCTAATCCCAGACTTGACAAGTGTGTGTGTGCCTGTCTGATACTCTCTCTGTGTAGAATAGGATTGTCACATTCCCTACAATTCAAGTGCTTAACTTTGGCAAGGCTGCTGATGTCATCCACCTAGAAATACACCTCTAGGAAGATTGTAGCCCAGTAATCTCCTTAGTGTGTCCTATAACTGCATACAGCTGTAGTGTGATAGAGTAGTTTGGCAGGAATTCTAATCCCAGACTTGGCAAGTGCGTGTATAGAGAGCACTGCATTTTAGGCTAGTCACACTCATTACAATTCAAATGCCCTACTTTGGCAATCCTGCTGATGTCATTCACAGTGAAATACACCTTTGTGGTAGGGGCATTCCTATAATCTCTGTGGTGCGTGCTATAAGAGCATCATGATGTAGTGTGATATAGATATCTGATAGGGGTTCAATGCCCACAGATGGCAGTTGTGGATGTTTTGTGTGTGTGTCTATGTTTGTGTAGGGATCAATGCATTTTAGGCTATTCACATTCATTACAATTCAAATACCCTATTTTGGCAATTTTGCTGATGTCATTCACTGTGAAATACACCTTTGAGGAATGGGCACTCCAGTAATCTCTGTGATGCATCCTATAACAGCATCATGCTGTAGTGTGATATAGACCTCTGGTAGGGGTTCTATACCCACACGTGGATGCTTTGTGTGTGTGTCTATGTTTGTGTAGGGTGCAATGCATGTTAGGCTAGTCACTCTCTCTACAATTCGAATACCCTACTTTGGAAATCCTGCTGATGTCATTCACTGTGAAATATACCTTTGGGGAAGGGGCAATTCAGTAATCTCTCTGGTGTGTCCTATAACAGAATCATGCTGTAGTGTGATATAGACCCCTAGTAGGGGTTCTAACCCCACATGTGGCAGTTGTGGCTGTTTTGTGTGTGTGTGTATGTTTGTGTAGGGAGCAATGCATTTTAGGCTATTCACTTTCACTATAATTCAAAAGCCCTACTTTGGCAATCCTGCTGATGTCATTCACTGTGAAATACACCTTTGGGGAAGGAAAACTCCAGTAATCAACGTGGTGTGTCCTAATCCCAGACAGTGTGTGTGTGTGTGTGTGTGTGTGTGTGTGTGTGTGTGTGTGTGTGTGTGTGTCATCACTGCCAACTGGAGAACATTAGCAACCCTTGTATACCCAGGGTACACTCTCAACCCATGTCTCATACACACACACACACTTGCCTACAGCCGCTGTGTTGGTAGCACCCTGCATAATATCCACTAATAGTAACCATGGTGTGATTGCAGTGGGCTACAGAAGGCTTAGCACCCTGTCCATCAGTCCAATAGGCATGTACATGCTGACAGTGCACCTCCTCCATGTTCCCCACTGGACACCTGCAACACCTGTGGTGCCATCAAATGTGACCCACAAAGGACATAACATGCCTGAAACACATGCCCTACATAGACAGATGTCACTGACATCAGGGAATACTGGTATCATGCTATCAATGTAGGTGCAGGGCCAACCTGCTCTCCATGAACAGTTCCTGCCACATGAGGCCAGGACTGGCATATCTGATTATAATGATCTGTGTACACATGGGCCAGACACCGCAGGTACAGTTCCACATGTCACTGTACATGCATGTGGGAGGTGTGCACATCCCAGACACTTTCCATATCCATACATGGCAAGCCATGCACAGTGTTGGCCACACGCAATACTCACCCAGGTGACTGGGTGGTGAATACAATACCCACCTGTGCGGGCAACTCCGGACACTACACCCCTGAGCCACAGTGCAGGTCATTGTCATGTGGCCTGATGCCAAGGTATACCCATCACATTGCCTTGTATAGCCATCTGGCACCGTCAACCACAACACACCCATGAAGCAGTGCACACATGCATGTTAGTACTGGCACCCATGTCTGTGTGTGTGGTGTATGATGTGTATGACACATTCACACACACTACAACCCCCAGTGGCATACTGCAGCATGCTTCCTGATGTCAGACACCTCCACATATCCTTTGCACATATAACCTTCATATGACCCCTGTGGTGCATGTGATACTTGCACAGCACTGTGTTGTGGCAATCCCACAAGTGATGTGTTGTATTCCTGGCCCTTCCAAGTGTGGCAATGTGTGTGTGCATCCCTGTGAGAGTGTAGCTGTGTTGACGCTGACGCCTGCTCATGTGGGCAGGCACGTGTACAACACCTACCACATAGCTACCATATCCCTGTTGCAGATGTCACTCACCATCACATATACATTCTGAGGGAACTACAACATGTAATCTATGTGGTGCATCCAATAACTGCATCGGCATGCTATAGCCCTACATATTCATCATGGGTTTGATTCCCTGTACTGGTAGGTGTGTGACACAAATGTGTGTGTTTTACTCTCCCACCCCTCCCTGACTTTTCTGTTCCTGTGTCTGCCTCTCTTACGCCCCCTCTGGTGGATGTTGAGACTCACACCTGCTTTTCTTAGGCAGCAGCATGTGTATTTTAAGTCATGCTCAGGATCAGCTGATAGTCTCTGCATGAATTGCAGCCCTCCTCTTGCTGATTGCATGTGGAACAGCTGTGGTAACATTCTCATAGCCAATTGCATGGAAACACACACCAGTATCTAGGAACATCATGTTGGTGGTGGGCCTTTCATTCACTGTGAGCAGGAACTCGATCTGTTGTTTGGCAAACAGCATCTCAGATGGATTGAGGTTTACCTCTAACAGCATACACTGTGGCAACAGGCCAACACACAGGAGGGGGATGTGCCTGAGCAGACTGTAAGTGCTGCTATACTGCATTTGAAGTAATGTTGGTTTAACAGGGTGTGTGTGGATATGGCTGTCCTACATGTTTACATACCTGCCATCTTAGTGCTATGTTCATGAGGGAACATTCATCTGTCGGGCTATCTGCAGACTGGCCAGTGAGGTCTGCCTTTTGTTTCAGGTATTACCCACAGAGCACCTATCTGTGAACTGCAGAAGATAGTGTGAGGATTGAAGTCTGTAGATGGTGACAGCCGTGAGAGTTACTGACTTCATATCCCTCATATGACATATGGTGCAACAAACCCTGTTACAACAGTAAATGTATGAGGTTATCACAGCAACATGTCAATATTGGCCCAGTGTATGTGCCTCCAGCCACAGCCCTGACAACATTTGTGCATATGTCATGCAGTAAGGGGTGCATATGTACTGTACACCATAATTACTGACATCATGTCTGATAACAAACCAGTGAGATATCAGACTGCTACACATGTAATGTATAGTAGGAGGTATACTTGACATAACCTGGACATTCTATGGTTGTGTTTCAAGTACTGAGGTCTGTGTACTTATGGTGATTGTCAGCAGTGTGGTTATTGTTAATATGCACCTTGACCTGTGTACAGACAGTGGTAGATGTCATTGTTCTTGGTCCTGTTCTATCTGATGTTACATGCTGCTCCACTGTATGTTACCCTACTGGCTTACATGTTTGTAGGGCCATACACGTACATACCACAGACAGGCAGCATACCACACTGTGTAGCGGTCCAGTATATGTAGGGTGAGTGTATGGGTCGCACATATAAGGTCGGTGTTGAACAGATAGCCCATCTACTGTAATAATATGCTAGCATGCCATATGTAGCTGTGGCTGTGTTTACATTGGTTGTGGTGATGCACTTAGACACAAGTGTATGTCATTATGTGCTGTGGCATGCCTGTTGAGCCTGCTATCTATGTGCAGGTACATGTGCATTCCCCCATAGGAAATGTAGGCCAGTGTTGTGCTGGTCTGCCTGTAGCCTGCACAGTGCTTTGTTACATGCCTAGCAGCTTAGTGTACTTACCCAGTGAGATGTAATGTCCAGTTACTTGCCATATGTACTGCTACTGGGCCACCATAACAGTCAAGTATGTCAGAGAGAGCAGTGGGACGCTGTACAGATGTATGTCAATATCTAGTGGGTGGTATGTGGTCATGGCACCCCTTTCCGGCGGTTATTATGTGGCAGGACAGACAGGGGTGTGGGAATGCATCACCTATGGATGCAAATGTATACCAGTAGTTACGTGTTATACCCATCTACATGGCTGTTAACATTCACATTGTCAGGACTGGTCTACATGTCTTGCACAAAGGGGTTATGTGTATACCTCTGGACTGTCCAGAGTGTGTCCACATATATTGGCCATTATCTCTGATGTAGTCCACCGAAGCATTATGTGCTAGCATTGATACTGTACTATGATGTCCTTAGGATGTCTGTCAGTAGACAATGGCACACATGTTAAAAGCAGATGTGACCTCCCACACACAACATGTCTGTGAAGACAATCCCTATTACAGTAGCAATATTCTACAAGTGTACCTACTATACATACCTGACATTCCCTTGCACTATGAAGTTTGATCTACAGGGGCTGAGGTAGGGCTACACTCCATGTTCAGGACTTATGGTGATGATATATGTACATATACTTATCCAGATATCTATATAGACATACAGATATACATATCGACATACATACATGGATATGTACATAGATATACAAATAAACACCCATATATATATACATATACAGAGCAATATATGTCTACACATATACGGATAGAGATACATATGCACATATACGTATGGATATTTACATATATTTTGACAGTGGTAGGTGTATCAGAATTGATATGTATGCACATATAGTTATTGATAGCTACATATATACCAACATAACTAGGCATATCTGTACACATAGGATGCGCATACATATATAGCTATATATATACGGATCTACCTGACTACATCAACTGTTCGCAACAGCGACAGCGACTCAGAAGATCGACAAGTCAGAAGACCGACGGAGGAAAACACCGACGCTGAGAACACTGAGATGGGGAAAGGATGTGTATGCAGTAGTGCCGGCGTTAGAGATGCGAGAGTAAGGTAGTGTGCGATGTTGATGGTCTGTAGGGATAGGGGTGGGATAAGTGAGTTAGGTTAGAGGCGGGGCGGGTTAGGTAAGGTGCGAGTAAAAGTAATGTGTGGATGTTGGACGGTCTGTAGGGATAGGGGTGGGATAAGTGAGTTAGGGGTGTGAGTTAGGTAAGGGTGCAGTAGTGATATTTTTGGGTTAGGTTAGGGGTTTTTTCGGTTAGGGTCGTAGATAGTTGTGTATGTAAGGGTTAGTGTTGGTTTGTGAGGATTTTGGTGTGCTTGTGTTGTGTGTGTGGGTTTTGGACAGGGGATTTGTTTTGTTTGTTGTTATGATGTGTCGAGTGTATGAGGTGTTGTGTTTGTGAACTGTCGATGTGTGGTGGTGAAGAAGTTTGTCGGTGTTGTGAACTGTCGATGTAGTCAGGTAGATCCATATATACATATATCTATATATACGTATATCTATGTATACATATATCTATATATACAAATATGTATGTGGGAGTGCTACAGAATCCTGAAACCCTAAATTACTGAAGACCATCAGGGGTGAACTGCCTTAAGGTATATGGATGTACATTACCATACTGCCACCTGTCATACAGTCTGTTCTGTATGTCAGTGTGGTTGTGATGGTGTCAGTTGTGCCTTATTATGTAGCAGTTACATCCCATTGTGTCAGTTGAGGTCTTTACCCCCTAGGGATTGTCTACAGAGTGTAGATAGAGGCTGCTGAACTATACACTTGCATTACATACCGTTGATTGTTTGGTATCTTGTGGGCCTGTCTGTCTTTACTATTGTACTACTTGATGGCCTTGGCCTGGACAACAGCATTTGATAACTTTTCCAGACTACTGTATATGGATGTCCGTGTCTAAACAGCTATATGACATGGCATATACAACTGTAATAGTATACAAACAAAGCTTTCCCATTTATGCACTCCTGTGTGTAGTGTTATAGCTGTTTATATCTGTGTGGGTATATGTTGCAGGCAATTAATGTCATTTCTATGGGTGGCTCATACAGTCTCCAACTGGTAAGGTAGTAACTGTAGGAATAGTGGCTGTTTCATATTTTGTGCACGTACTACATATGGAACTTACTGTACATATCTCTGTGTGTGTATGTGTAGTTACATATATATCTATCTATCTATCTATCTATATATATATACATATATATATATATATATATATATATATATATATATATTTATATCTGTATCTGCATATATGTGTCTGTGTATATGTATCCTAGGGATGCCCATGTCATGTCAGGTCCTGTTTATGGGATCTGCAACACATGGTAGTGCATTACAAGTCAGACGTGTATGGCTGTGGGGGGGAACACCTATTTGTGCAATACGTATGTTGTTTGGGGCCTCTCAACCCAATTAACGGTGCATGTGGACATATATGTATTAGTTATTTTTCCCATTGTTATCTACAGATGTATGTCCATATATACATATATATATATATATATATATATATATATATATATATATATATATATATATATATATATATATATATCTGCTTACATATATATATAACTATGTCTGTATATACCTACATAGATATATATCTGCATACATATATGTAACTTGCTGTGTATATTTAGACATATAGGTGTAGACATATATCTATAGATGTAGGCAGTTGCATGTATATATGTTCATATATATATATATATATATATATATATATAGAGAGAGAGAGAGAGAGAGATGTTGTATCTGTTTAGATATTAATATATTTACACACACATAGATCTAAATGTTGGAATACATTCTCTGTACTGCTGACTGACTGGGCTGCATGATATGTTTTTGAAAACATCAGGGTTATGTATATCTGACATGCATACCTCTCAACTGTCCAGATTTTCGCAGAATGTCCAGATTTTTGCCTGATATTTTTGGTCTAATCCTTATAAAATTTTGGTTTTCTGGCAAATCACTGAGGATTGAAATCACTAATTAATGACATGAGTTTTAGGCTTCATATCATTTAGAAAATGCATGCTAACAGAAATCCAACTGTTCCAACATCTTTCTAAGTTTATAACAGCAATATTTAATATCAGTCCCTATTTTTCCCCCCATTATTTCAGGCTTTGTACAGATTTCTTAAGCTAAGAGGTTGAGAGGTATGCTGATGTGGCTTAGTGGTAAATCACTTTGGCTATGGAGTGCAGGTTCCTGGATTCATGCCTTGCAGAGGCTGTTTATTTTGTTGCTGGGCAGAACACGGGCCATTGCATGCAGAGTGATTAAGGCACTTTAAAGCAGTTGTAAGCAGGTTTGCGCAGGTTTCACGGAGGTAAGCACTGCTAACTTCAGGTTACAGTTACTTATACCCTGTTAGCTTCTGAATTGCTTAACCTGTGTAGGCATTACTTACCCCCATGCAAACAGGCTTAAACCTGCTTACTGCTGCTTAAAAGTGCTTACTCCAGCTTACCTCCATGCTAATTTCTTTAAAAGAAAAGAAAAAGAGGTTGATAGAAAAGTGGTGTAAAAAGGGGCACAAAGAGGGAAAGACAATAGGGAAAATAGCCAGGGATGTGCAGGAAGGGTGTAGGGAAGGTCCATAGCTTCCCTTTTCTTCTACAGCAACAGCTGTGCATATACACTGAATTTGGAGGTTGCTTTGGACACTCAAACCCCTGGGAGGGGTGAGGACAACAATGATAAGTTGTGATGCCAATTAGACCGGATACATGTGTGAAATGGATAGCTATGTATGGTGCAAGATTTTATTTGTGGAACAGATTGCCCTTTTTTTAATTTCAGGTGAGAGTGGGATGTTGGGGAGGGGTAGTAGATATATTTGGGGAGGTAGGTTGTGTAGGTTAACAGACAAAGGTTGTGTAGGTTAACAGACAAGACAAATAAGATGCATACAGGGATGGTATATGACACATGTGGGGGTAAACACCTTGATGGGGAAGGGTGTTTGTAAATTGGAAGTCCACAAGCCCCCTAGTGGAAACAGTGGGACTGAGGTCCCCACCCATGGGCAGTCCTGCTTACCTAAGGTTGGCATTGTTTAAAGGGGTATACCACTGGCACATTGCTTGCACCTCCTAAGCTGGCCTGTGCAATGCTTAGCTCTGCTTACATTAGACTTTGCATTGTAGTTTCTTTTTGGCATTGACTTCTTATTCATTGCATCTTATATATCTGCCTGGTATCTACGATTAACGTGTACATACACTCTGTGGGGTACTTGTGTTTTATTGGTGACATCAACACACTATTACAATTATACCTCACTTCTGGGCTTACTGCTGTACTCCAGTTCACATATTTATGTTATTTAGTGGGTTATGGAACATATGACTGCATACTGATTTCTTTCACAGATTTAGTTTCTTTTTACTATGGTTAGGACTTGTTTGCTGATACCGCATTTTTCTGTACTTCTGTGATGGCTTGGTGGTTAACTACTGTAACTATGGCGTATAGGGTCAGAGTTCAAGACCTACATGGCTGTTTATTTTGTTGATGGGCAGAACAAGGGCCATTGGATATAGAGTGATTAAGGCACTTTTGAGCAGGTGGAAGCGGGTTTGCGTGATGGTAAGCACTGCTAACCTGCCATTACATCTGCTTACAGACAGATAGCTTTAGAATTGCTTAATCAGTGTATGCATTGCTTACTGCTGCACAAACAGGCTTAAGCCCACTTACTAGTGCTTAAATATTCTTACTACTGCTTATTTGTGATTAAACCTGCTTACTAGCACCTTATTTATTATGACACTGACACCTCACATGTGCATTTACTGTAGTACACCGGTTCATGAAAATATATTATTTAGTGGGTTATGTAACATAAATATTACTCATAACGTGCTTTGCCATGGAAAATGGAATGCACTGCAGTGGGATTTGATTCAGGAATGCCTGCTCGTACGGCGAATGCTCTGCCCACTACACTATTGCTATGCTGTTTCATTTGCATATATCTTCTTTGTTATACTCTTCAGCTATTTAAGCTGCATTAACCGTAGCTAAGTGATGGGCACACCCGCGCACCTACGGTTAGCTATACTCAGATTAAAAATAAATAAATAAAGGGTTTCTTCATTTTATTTATGTATACTGTTGCTGTTGTACACAAGGGGGATTGTTGGTGGGGATATGTGGTCACCTATGAGCGGTCTCACTCATTTCCTACCCCTTTCTGCTGTTCTTCATTGCGGGGGCATGTATATTCTGAGAACTCTGCTCTCAGACATGCCCCCTGCATTCTTACGTGCTCCGTGTAAACCTAGGAGCTCAGGCAGTGTGCCTCATTACTATGTATGGCACACTGTCATCCTGCTCCTTAACGGCCACCCCCATGCAGGACTAAACTAGTCCTGCATGGAGGAATAGTAAATCTGAGGGAAGATCTTTTCATTTTTTTTTCCTTGCAATTAAATCAGTTTAGTCTTTAGTTGTTCTTCAGTTTAATTTTTGATACTGCAAAATCATATGTGTATGCATGTGTGTGTGTGTGTGTGTGTGTGTGTGTGTGTGTGTGTGTGTGTGTGTGTGTGTGTGTGTGTGTGTGGTGGCTGGGATTTTGCACTTCTCCACTGTGATGCAATCACAGAGTTGATTTCACTGCATCTTCTGACTCACAAATCAACATACACTACACACTACATTGTCCACAAATGTTCAAAACTCAATTAATTGAAAATTAAACCCAAAAACAATATTTTAAGCAGTGAGGCAAGACTCCCCTCCAGAACCCCCCCTTCACGTAGGGCTGACGCCCCACACGCCCTTCTAGTTATATATATCAGCTCTGAGATTGCATAACAGTACAGAAAATGCAAAATCCCACTCTCCACTGTATAATGATACTACAAACAAACACAATGCCCGTATCCTATGATGAATCATCAGGTAAAAATAACAGTTCTCTTAGCAAAGCATTCAGTATAACGAATGTGTATCGAAACACTGTGAACCTTTATATCCCCCCCCGTTCTACACTGGGGATTGACTACTGTGTGTAAGTGAGCACATACCCCTCTTTAGTCCCTCCTTCCAATATACATGAGGTGATGAAAATCATTCAAGCTGTTCTGCATCCCTGCTCCTTCAGTACCCAGGCTATTAATCAAACTTGTGATCAGGTCAGGGTCAGAGATTTATCTGCCTGAGCCATGCAGCAGAAATTAAGTTAGGCAATTAGATGCATTCATTTTAAACACAGGAATTTCTTATGTTATTGGTCACTTTATCTCATGTTTCTTCTTACACTGGTTATTTAAATAGTCCCCCAGATTCTGCAAGCCTTGCATGGCATGCAGGATTAGTGCAGGAGCTCTAGCAGGCAATATGTCTGCCTTGCAATCCATGAATAGCCTGTAGGGGCGCGCATGAGCGCTTCTGCACTAGTCCTGCATGGACTCAGCCCCTGTATACAAATTACCCCATTTTCAGGAGAAAATCAAGCAAATTAGGTGAATTTGTGATCCAGTAAGCTGGAAACAGGCCGTGTAGGACTAGTGTAATCTGCAGAAATGTACTCGGTTGGTATCCGAGCACATTTCTGCAAATTCCAAAACAGAGCCGTGACGGTTCCAAATAAAGGGTGCATATCATTCAGGAAGCATGCCAATGGTCAAGTATAAGGCCACTGGCATTGCAAACAGTTGAAAAAAAATAAAATCAACTTTTATTTTTTTTTAGCCAATCTCAGCTGTTTAAGAGTAGGGCAGCGGCGCGCAAACGGGATCGGGGGAAAATAAGAAAATAAACCTAAAATAAGCATTCTAACTGAAATCACTATTCTGCCATTATAGTCAATGGCAAGCAGAAAACAACATGGCCAGTGAGTAGTGATTGCTATGGGGGAGGCTTTGCGAGACATGTAACTACGCATTAGAAGGCAATCCTATGCAAATGAGGGGAATGATAGTGAATCCCAGATTTCCCCAGCATGCTAGTCAGACCCAAAAGTGTAAGAGCAGGAATAGCTTGGAGCAAGCCAAGGAGTTACCTGACATCATAGTGGTGTGTGTCAGGCATACTGTAAGTGGATTGGAGGCCTGTGGCTCAGGTTTGCTCCTAGCTTAGCACAACTAGACAAGGGGGTGTGTCTGAGTCTGCCTAGCACTATTTACATTGCCTAAGTGGATGTGTGTGCCGCACACTGGGTTTTAAAGAAAAAAAAAGGTAAACCAAGAAATAGCAGCTCTGTGCACATTCAAGCACTGTGTTTGCGCAGAGTGCCCCTGGCTTAAACAGGAAGGCAATGGGAAGGGAAAACAGTAGTTTGAAGTTAATCAAGGAGAACTAGCATAGCTGACAGGTGAAATGTATCAGAATCAGCCAATTACACAGGCAGCAGACCAGCCCAGCCCAGAACACTACTATAAACTATGCAAACACCTTCTACTCTAGTTTTTCCCATACCCTACACCACCGGTGTATACAAGCAGGGAAGTTTTAACAGACAAAAACAACAAAATGATAAGGGCTGCAATAGCTATTATACAACAACTTGTGGAAGAGGCTGATGGTGGTGAGGATGTGAATGCTGTCCACCAACCCACAGTGAGGAGACAGAAAAGAGTGTATAGACCTAGGATAAACTACCAGGGGCTATAGGAGCTGGAGATAGTGGAGCGCTATAGGGTGGACAGGGACCTCCTACAGCAAATTGTTGAGCTGTGCCGGCCACACCTGACACACAGAACTAACAGAGGGGAACTCATCCCAGTGGATACCAAGGTATGTGTAGGCCTAAGAATACTAGCTACAGGTACCTTCCAAAGGCCAACTGGGGGTATGATGGGGATCTCACAGGCATCAGCATCCAGGGTTCACCACCAGTTCCTGGATGCCATGTCAGCACATGCCGGTGAGCACATATATTTCCCCAACACCTGTGAGACGTTGGCCAGCAATATGCAACTGATCCACCAAATAGCAGAATACCCTGAGGTAGTGGGTGCTATAGACTGCACGAACATATGCATCATAGCACCACCCGGTGAGCAGGGTAGGGTCTACATCAACCGCAAGGGCTTCCCCTCCATCAACTGCCAGGAAGTGTGCGATGCCCAGGGCATAATAATGAATGTGTGTGCTGGCTGCCCTGGAAGTTATCACGATTCCCACACCTGGCATCTGACACAGCTGTACCAGAGATTTGCCAGTGGGGACATCCTTGACGGTCACCTAGTGGGGGATGCTGGATACGCACTGGAGCCGTGGCTGATAACACCCATCAGAAATGCACACGCACCTGAACAAGAACTCCATAATGAGGCACACGCACAGACCAGCATTATAGTAGAGCATGTGTTTGGGATGCTCAAGTCATGGTTCCAGTGTGTGGACACATCCAGTGGAGCCTTGCAGTACTCACCAGCAACATGTACCCAAATTGTCCTTGTATGTGCCATGCTACACAATATGATCCTGTGGAAACAGCTGCAGCAGGAAATGTATGGGGCAGAGCCACACAGTTCCCCACCATTGCCAAGGCCTGCACAGGCACAGTGTGACTCAGAGGAGGAACAACCTGAGCCTGCCTCAGTAGGCACTAGGAGGCGTGACCAGTATGCCCTGGCTTTGGCAAAGAGGCAATGCATAGCACATACACTGACACAGGAGGGACCCAGGGAATAACACCTCTCTCTGACTCTCACATACAGTAAAAGGGATGCCAAACATGACACTACCTGTGTTCAACCATGTGTAGGGAGTGTACTGTGTGCATCTGACTTAGGCAGAACTGCAGCACCACCTTTAATACTGGGACACCCACAATGTAAGTGACTCACACATGCCAGTCAGGGAAGTTCACATACCCAACAACAGTCACAGCCAGCAGGACAGGTGTAGACAAACACAAACAAAGGCTGTGCTATGGCCTCTGAATAATGCCTATGGGTAACCTCCTACCCAGGTCTACACAGACAGACTACAGCAGGTCAAGCAGTGGGATGGTAGTTTTGAAGGGTAGGAAGTCAGAAACTATTATGTAGGTCAATCAAAGCTAAGACCTGTAGTACAGTGATATGCCTCTAGTCAGCATGATAGGTTAGAATACAGAATGAAATCGAGTACCTGACATACCAGTAAAGTCATGGCAAATGTGTACAAGTGTCAGGTGTACCCCCCATCCTATGTAGAAATGTAATAACAGTCAGGTGTGCCCCCCGATCCTGTGTAGAAATGTAGTGTCAGGTGTGCCCCCCCAATCCTATGTAGAAATGTAGAAACAGTCAGGTGTGCCCCCCTTCCTGTGAAAAAATGTAGAAATAGTCAGGTGTGCCCTCAATTCTGTGAAGAAATGTAGAAATAGTCAGGTGTGCCCCCCCAATCCTTTGCAGAAATGTAGAAACCTTCAGGTGTGGTCCCACCAAACCTGTGTAGAAATGTAGTAACAGTCAGGTGTGCCCCCCAATCCTGTGTATAAATGTAGAAATAGTCAGGTGGGCTCCCCCAACCCTACTTATTTATGTAGCAATGGTCTGGTGTGCCCCCCAATCCAATGTACACATGTTGTAACAGTCAGGTGTGCTCCCACACAACCCCATGTAGAAATGTAGTAACATGTATGTATAGGTATAATACCAGTGGAGCACAGATGCACAGAGGTGGCCAAGGTAGCAGGATAGGTTGCAGCATCTGCACAATATGCAGGTATGTGTGTGTTAGGTTGGTGTGTGTTTCATATTGTGTGAGAGTGGTCAGTATGTATGCATGTTGAGGTAATGACAGGGACAAGTCCTCACAACTGCAGTGCCAAACACAGTACCCACCAGTATAACACAAGCTAGCAGTAAGCCATTGCAAATGTATGGTGGTAATATGTGTCACCATCTGAAAGACTGACATGGCATGGGTGTTGAGCTGGATTACAAGCAGTACACAGGGGAAAGTACCCCAGGCATACAGTATTTATTTTGTCACTGTGAAATGGACACACCCTTGGAATAGTACATACAGGTATTCATCACATTATCTGGTCCTGTACTAGGGGATACCGGTGTGGTCTGCCCAAATACTCGCAGGTCACAAAGGAGGTAGGACTGATGTACTGGGAAACACCTGATGTACCTGCATATGCAAGCATAACTGGAACGCCCAATGCATATCTGTGTGTCAGATGCAAGTAGTGTCCATAGCACACATGCACTCAGCTCATGCAAACACCACCCACAGGTACCTCTCTGGTTGTACCCCTGCTGTGGTGAATGGGCACAATATGACCCCACCTGTATACGACAATAGCAAAAGAATGCAGCATGCAGTGCAGGTGTCCCATGCTGGTGTGTCTCCAACTGTAGGTAGCACCCTGCCAGCATCCAAACCATCTGATCAAGACTGATAAAAGGTATTGCATGAACACCTAGCATACCTATCCTGTCACCCCTGGGGGATACACTGTATGGTGGTCTGAGACTGTAGGACTGACAGAATGCAATAGCCTGCCACATCTAGCCCGCATCAACAGCTAATGGCTCACAGGCTTCTGCCAATGGCCTGTGTCTCACACGTACTGCCAATGCATGTTATGTTATGGTCATCCAATTAACAACACAGCACACTCCACATAGACAATATGCAAGGCCATGTGGACAAACCACAGTAACATGTCCACCATATCCCACTGCATAAACTGTGGACCAACACCAACACAGAGCCGTGATGAGGTGATAACCATAGGGAGAGTATCATAGAATGTATGCATAATGTAAGGAAGAGGAGAGAATAACAGAGGGGGTTAGGAGCGTGGGCAGCATGGAATGTGCAAGGTCCAAAACAAAGCTGTGTGCACACACTATCCCTGGCTGTAAACACATAAATGGGTGGCTACATACCTGCCTGCACACCACAATAGGGGTAATGTCCTGACTCATAGCCCCTGGATAAGCTGTGTGAATCTATACAGCTGTGAGGTATTGCCATAGCAGTAAAAGGCCATACTGTCATATTTATGGATGTACAAGTATGGCATCCCCTGCCAGCACTGTACCAGTGTGCTGAACCAGATACACAGACCTAGCAACAAGTGTCTGCAGCTCCCCCTCCAAGATGGCATAACCTACTATGAATATGTAGGTTTCTGCCCAAAATACTGCACAGAGCTGCAGTCACCCTTGTCCCCTGAGACATCACTGTGAGCAGGAATGTCCACCTTACAGTACACGAGGATAGAAAACATCACAGTGTATAACAGTACACATGTCTGAATATCTCTGCTAACAGCAGTACCATGTAGCTGAAGCAGCACAGACACAATCACCTACGGTACACACTATCCCCTGCATACTCTGTCCCAATATTGCCAAATAATCAACGGATACCCTGCAGAAACAGTTTGCTACCTGTAGATGTACAACACAAAGGTCTATACTGGAGTACAAACTACCTGGAATTGATCCACACATGCAATATAGAAGGGCATACTGGGCAATGTGCACACGCTTAGAGAAATGAAGGCAATGTCAGACAACATACTGAAAGGTCATACTGGCCATGCACACACACTTACACACATGAAGCCCATGTCTGCAAACAACAGTTGACCAGACATATCTGGCAGTTGCAGATGTTAGTGCAGACACTCCTCAGTATGCACCACTCATGCTTTGCACACACAGTGGATAGGAATACAGACATATATCCAAGGACAACACACTATAATAAACCAAAAGTAGATGTACATAGATGTGTGGAAGAGAGTGACTGTGACAAGGATCCATCCAGGCCTGTCCCACCCAGCACACAGTCAAATGGCTACAACCACATGAGGTTCAGATGTCACTCACTTTAGATACTAGCTGCCGGTATCTGTCAGCATTACAGACTATGTGGTACAAGTGCTAGTTGTTCAATATGACTGTACAAGGAAATAGTCATCTAGCAGCTGTATACATGTACCTGTGGAATATGACCCTGCGTGTGCTCACATGTGGTGTGTCAACATCTAGATGAATGGGTTATGGCCCATGCACACACACTGCCCTCCCCATAGCCCTACTATGACAAGCCTGCTGAGGTCATCCACTGTGAAATACACCTTTGGGAAAGTTGAAGCCCAGAAATCTCCATGGCATGTCCTATAACTGCATACTGTCGTAGTGTGATAAAATGCTTAGGTAGGAATTCTAATCCCAAACTTGGCAGCTGTGTGTTTCTGTGTCTGTTTCTGTATGTGTAGAGAGCAATGCTTTTTAGGCTAGTCACATGCACTACAATTCAAATGCCCTACTTTGGCAAGGCTGCTGATGTCATTCACTGTGAAACACACCTTTTGGAAAACCATAGCCCAATAATCTTTGTGGTGTGTCCTGTAACTGTGTACTGCTGTAATGTGATAAAATAGTTATGCAGGAGTTCTAATCTCAGACTTAGCAACTGTGTGTATCTCTGTCTGTGTAGAGAGTGATGCTTTTTAGGCTAATCACACTCACGACACTTCAAATGACCTACCCTGGTAAAGCTGCTGATGTCATTCATTGTGAAATACACCTTTGGGGAAGGAGTGTTCCAGTTCTTTCTATGGTGCATCCTATAACTGCTTCATGCTGTAGTGTGATATCAAACCCTGGTAGGAGTTCAATCCCCACACATGACAGTTGTGGATGCTTTGTGTGTGTTTCTATGTCTGTGTAGGAAGCAATGCATTTTAGTCTAGTCACACTCACTACACTTCAAATGCCCTACTTTGGCAATCCTTCTGATGTCATTCACTGTGAAATACACCTTGGGGGAAGGAGTACTCTAGTTATCCCTGTGGTGTGTCCTATAACTACTTTATGCTACATTGTGATATAGAACTCCAGTATGGGTTCTATCCCCACCCTTGATGGTTGTGTGTGTTTCTATATCTGTGTAGGGAACAATGCATTTTAGGCTAGTCACAATCACTACACTTTAAATGCCCTACTTTGGCAATCCTGCTGTCATTCACTGTGAAATACACCTTTGGTGCAAGTGCACTACAGTTATCCCTGTGGTGCGTCTCATAATGTGCTTCATGCTGTAGTATGATATTGAATTATGGTAGGGGTTCTATCCCCATACATGGCAGTTGTAGATGTTTTGTGTGTGTTTCTTTGTCTGTGTAGGGAGCAATGCATTTTTGGCTAGTCACACTCATTACACTTCAAATGCCCTACTTTGCCAAGCCTGCTGATGTCATTCACCGTGAAATACACCTTTGGGGAAGGAGTACTCCAATTGTCCCCACTGTGTGTCTTATAACTGCTTCATGCTATACTGTAATGTAGAACTCTGGTAGGGGTTCTGTCCCCACACATGGCAGTTGTGGATGTTTTGTGTGTGTTTCTATGTCTGTGTAGGGAGCAATGCATTTTAGGCTAGTCGCAGTCACTGCACTTCAAATGCCCTCCTTTGGCAATCCTGCTGATGTCATTCACTGTGAAATACACCTTTGGGGAACAAATACTCCAGTAATCTCTATGTCATGTCCTATAACTGTGTAATGCTGTAGTAAAAAATTAGTTAGGTAGGAGTTCTAATCCCAGACATGGCAGGTGTCTGTGTTTGTAATTTGTGTCATGTGTGGAGGTGGTTGTGAGTGTGTAACAACTGGACTCAATGGGGAGCGGGTTTTGAAAATTTCTTATATAGTGGCCCTAGTGTATATCACAATGCCCACTGTACAGGGATAACAGATGTGAAATAACCCAGAGGCTGGGGTGCATATCCATACCCGTACATGTGACATCAAGGCCAGGTGAACAAAGTGAGTGACCCTAGTATTACCCAGATAACACTCTCAATCCATGCCTCATACACACACACACTTGCCTAGGCAACAGCCGCTATGTTGATTATACCATGCATATTGCCAATTGATAGTAACCATGGTGTGATAGCAATGGGCTACAGTGGGCATGGCACCTCGACCATCAGTCCAATAGGCACGTACATGCCGACAGTGCACCTTGCCCATGTTCTCTATTGGACACCTGCAACACCTGTGGTGCCTTTAAATGTGACCCACAAAGGACATACCATGCCTGAAAACATGGCCTGTATGGACAGATGCCACTGACACCAGGGAATACCGGTATCATGCTATTAGTGTAGGTGCTGGGTCAACCTGCCATCCATTAACAGTTCCTGCCACATGAGGCCAGGACTGGCACATCTGATGATAACAATCTGTGTGCACAACATGGGCCAGACACCCAAGGTACAGTTCCACATGTCACTATACATGCATGTGGGAGGTGTGCACATCCCAGGCACCATCCATGTAATGGACTAAGGAACACATACATGGCAATGAATGCACAGCATTGGTCACATGCAATAGTCACCCAGGTGACTGTATGGTGAATAGAATACCCACCTGTGTCATCAGATCCAGACACTACACCCCCTGAGCCATAATGAAGACCATTGTCATGTGGCCTGATGCCAAGGTATACCCATCACCTAGCCTTGTATAGCTGTCTGGCACAGTTGACCACTACACACCCATGAAGCAATGCACCCATGCATGTCAGTACTGGCACACTGTGTCTGTGTGTGTGTTGTATGATCCATATGACCACATTTACACTCACAAACCCCCCAGTGGCATACTGAAGCATGCTGTCTGATGTCTGACACCTCCACATACCCTTTGCCCATATAACCTCCATATGACCACTGTGGTGCATGTGATACCTGCACAGTAATGTGTTGTGGCAATCTCACTAGTGATGATTTGTATTCCTGGCCTTGCCAAGTGTGTCAATATGTATGTGTCTCTGTGAGAGTGTGGCTGTGTTGACGCTGGCACCTGTTCATGCGGACAGCACATGTACTACACCTACCGTATAGCTACCATATCCCTGTTGCAGATATCACTCACCATCACATATATGTTTTGAGGACTCCTTAACATGTAACCTATGTGGTGCATCCAATAACTGCATTGACATGTGATAGCACTACATAGTTGTCAGGGGTTTGATGCCCTGTACTGGTAGGTGTATGACACAAGCATGTTTTTGTTTTAATCTCCCACCCCTTCCTGACTTTTCTTTGCCTCTGTCTGCCTCTCTTACTCCCTCTATGGTGGATGTGGAAACTTACACCTGCTTTGCTTAGGCAGCAGCATATGTATTTTAAGTGTTACTCATGATCAGCTGATGGCCTCTGCATGAATTGCAGCCCTCCTCTAGCTGATTGCATGTGGAACAGATGTGGTAACATTCCCATAGCCAATTGCATGGAAACACACTCCAATATCTAGCAACATAATGTTGGTTTTGGGCCTTTACATTCACTGTGAGCATGAACTCGATCCGTTGTTTGGCAAACAGCATCTCAAATGAATTGGAGATCTACATCTAACAACATACACTGTGGAAACAGGGCAACACACAGGAGAGAGATGTGCCTGACCTGACTACAGACTGTAAGTGCTGCTGTACTGCATTTGGAATAATGTTGTGTAACAGGGTGTGTGTGGGTATGGCTGTCCTACATGTTTTAATATCTGCCATGTCATTGCTATGTTTATGAGCAAACCCCCATCTGTAGGGTCATCTGCAGACTGGGCAGGGTGTAGTGCCTTTTGTTTCATGTGTTAACCACAGAGCACCTATCTGTGAACTGCAGAAGGTAGTGTGAGGATTGCAGTCTGTAGATGGCGACAGCCGTGAGAGTTACTGACTTCATATCCCTCATAGGACATATGTTGCAACAAATCCTGTTACAACAGAAAATGTATGAGAGTATCACAGCAACATGTCAATATTGGCCCTGTGTATGTCCCTCCAGCCACAACTATGTCAACCTTTCTATATACATCATGCAGTAAGAGGTGCATATGTGCTGTACACCATAATTTGTGTCATCATATCTGATAACAAGCCAGTGAAATTTCAGACTGCTACACATGTTATGTGTAGTAGGGGTTACATTTTATGACATAACATGGGCATTCTGTGGTTGTGTGTACAGTACTGAGGTCAGTGAGCTCATGGTGATTGTCAACACTGTGTGTATTGTTCATATGTACTTTGGCCTGTGTACAGACTGTGGTAGATGTCATTGTTCTTGGTCCTGTTCTATCTGATGTTGCATGCTGCTCCACTGTATGTTACCCTATCGGCTTACATGTTTGTAGGGCCAGACGCAAACATGTCCCGTACCTCAGACAGGCTTCTGACCACACTGTGTAGCGGCCCAGTATATGTAGGGTTAGTGTATGTGAGTGGCACATATGAGGATGGTGTTGAACCGATAGTCCATATACTGTAATATTACGCTAGCTTACTATATGTGGCTGTGGCTGTGTTCACATTGGTTGCAGTTATGCACTTTTACACAGCTGTATCACACTCTGTACTGTGACATGCCTGTAGAGCCAGCTATACATGCTGGTACATGTACATTCCCCCATAGGAAATGTTGCCCAGTGTTGAGCCAGTCTGCCTGCAGCCTGTGCAGTGGGTTGTTACATGCTTAAAAACTAGTAAAAAAAAAGAAACTGCAAATAAAGATAAAGGCCACGAGCAGCAAGACAAGTTCAAAAACAAGATTTATTCCCAAAAGAAACAATATATGTAAGCGCTTTCATCTTGCTTCGATGAGCAAGACTTCTTCAGACAATTAAAACACAAACGTGCAGCCATTTTTAAATATGTTAAAATATGTCACATGACCACATTAATTAAAAGTCTAAAAGGTGTAGCTCATCACAACAATAAAATACAATACATATAAATCTATGCCAAATTAAATCGATAATAGAATGACCTAACCAAATACATACTTTCTGTCTAAAAATTGATAAAAACAAGCAGCATAATCATAAAATTGTGAATAACCCATTATTACCTGTTTTGAAAAAGTACAGACGTTTTACTGTACTAAAGTAAAATGCATGATCATGAAGAGCTGATAACTTATTTTAAAAACTTTTTACGGAAATGTGTATTATGTTATCCAAAAAGTTAAGAATACAAGAAATACAAAAAATACAAAAAATCTTAAAATGCAAGAAAGCTCCTATGTTAAATATAAAAAATGTTGATTGATTAATTAATAATATTAAACAACACAAAAAACTGGGAGATACATGCATTTTAAGATTTTTTGTATTTCTTGCATTCTTAACTTTTTGGATAACATAATACACATTTCTGTAAAAAGTTTTTAAAATAAGTTATTCAACTCTCCATGATCATGCATTTTACTTTAGTATAGTAAAATGTCTGTACTTCTTGCTCATCGAAGCAAGACAAAAGCACTTACATTTATTGTTTCTTTTGGGAATAAATCCTGTTTTTGAACTTATCTTGTTACATGCCTAGCAGCTTAGTGTACTTACCCAGTGAGATGTCATGTCCAGATACTTGCTAGATGTACTGCTGCCAGGCTACCATAACAGTCATGTATGTCAGAGAGCAGTGGGATGCTGTACAGATGTATGCCAATATCTAGTGGCTAGTATGTGGCCATGCCACCTCTGTACCAGTGGTTATCATGTGTCAGGACAGACAGGGGTGTGTGAATGCATAACCTATGGGGGCAAATGTATACCAGTAGTTACGTGTTATAACCATGTACATGGCTGTTAACATCCACATTGTCAGGCTTGGTCCACATGTCTTGCACTAAGGGGTTGTTCTGTGTATAACTCTGGACTGTCCAAAGTGTGTCAGACTGTCCACATATATTGGCCAATACCTCAGCTGCAGTCCACAGGAGCATTACATGCTAGCAGTGGTACTGTCCTATGATGTCTTTAGGATGTCTGTCAGTAGCCAATGGTGCACATGATAAAAGCAGATGTGACCTCCCACACACACCATGTCTATGCTGCCTTAAGATATCTGGATGTACCTTACCATGCAATTCACCTTGGGCAGGCCTACCGCTTCCTGTCATACAGACAGTTCTGTTTGTCAGTGTGCTTGTGATGGTGCCAGTTATGCCTTGTTATGTAACAGTTACATCCCATTGTGTCAGCTAAGGTTTTACCCTCTAAGGATTGTGTACAGAGTGTAGATAGAGGGTGCTGAACTATCTGCATTGCTTACTGTTGATTGTTTGGTATCCTGTTGCTCAGTGTGTCGTTACTATTGTACTACTTGAAGGCCACAGCCTGGACAGCAACATTTGTAAATGTTTCCAGACTACTGTATTAGTATAACTGTTTCACAGTTGCATTATTCTGTTTATATGGATGTCAGTGTCTAAACAGCTATGTGACATGGCATACACAACTGTAATAGTACACAAATAAAGCTTTCCCATTATGCAAACCTGTGTGTGGTGTTAAATCCTTTGACCTGTCTGTGGGTATATGTTGTAGACAATGATTGTCATTTGTATGGGTGGCTCATACAGTGTCCAGTTGTTAAGGTGGTAACTGTAGGCATAATGGCTGTTCCATATTGTGTGCACCTTCTACATATGTATCTTACTATACATACCTCTGTGTGTCTATGTGTAGTTACATATATATGTATATATATATATATATATATATATATATATATATATATATATATATATATATATATATGTGTGTGTGTGTGTGTGTATCTGTATCTGCATATATGTGTCTGTGTATATCTATCCTAGGGATGTTGATAGCTTCCAGATTGTACATTCTCTAAGGGAGCCAGTCTGTACTGCATGATATGTTACTGATACCAGCCTGACATCATACAAGTGGGATGGAGTACTGTTAACATTTTGTGAACATGTCGTGTCAGGGCCTGGTTATGGGATCGGCAACAGTTGATAGTGCATTGCAGGGCAGATGTGTTTGGCTGTGAGGGGGGTATACCTATTCATACAAGACGTATGTTGATTGGGGCCTCTCAACCCCATTAACTGTGCATGTGGACATATATGTTTTTATGTTCCCATTGTTATCTACAGATGTATGCCCATATATACCTATATATTCTTACATATATATATATATATATATATATATATATATATATATATATATATACATATATATATATATATACTTACATATATATAACTTGCTGTATATATATATATATATATATATATATATATATATATATATATATATATATGTATATATATATATATATATATATATATATATATATATATATATAGACATATAGATGTAGACATATATATCTATAGATGTATGGATTTGTATGTATACATGTTTATATATATATATATATATATATGTATATATATATATATATATATATATATATTATATTCATACCTACATATATAGATATGTTTTATCTATGTAGATATTAATATATATACATACACACTTACCTCTACATGTTAGAATACATTCCCTGTACTGTTGAATGACTAGACTGGATGATATGCTTGTGGCAACATCAGGGTTATGTATATCTGACATGGCTTAGTGGGAAATCAGTTTGGTTATGGTGTGCAGAGTTCTGGGTTTGAGCCTTGCAGAGGTTGTTTATTTTGTTGCTGGGCAGAACAAGGGCCATTAGATACACAGTGATTAAGGCACTTTTGAGCAGTTGTAAGTGGGTTTGCCTGGTGGTAAGCACTGCTAACTTCTGGTTACAGTTTCTTATACTCACTTAGCTTCTAAATTGCTTAACCGGTGTAGGCATTGCTTACCCCCATGCAAACAAGCTTAAACCCGCTTACTGCTGCTTAAAAGTGCTTATTCCTGCTTACCCATGTGCTGATTTCTTTAAAAGAAAAGAAAAAAGGGTTGATAGGAAAATGGTGAAAAAGGGGCACAAAGAGGGAAAGACAGTAGGGAAAATAGCTAGGAATGTGCAGGAAGGGTGGGGAAAGTCCATAGCTGCCCATTTCCTCTACAGCAGCAGCTGTGCATATACACTGAATTTGGAGGTAGATTTGGGCACTCAAACCTTTGGGAGAGGGGTGAGGACAACAATAACAAGTTGTGATGCCAATTAGACCTGATTACATGTGTCCAGAGGACATGTGTGCAAAATGGACAGCTATGTATGGTGTAAGATTTTTTTTTGGGAAACAGATTGCCCTTTTTTTATTTATTTTTTCAGGTGAGAGTGGGATGTTGGGAAGGGATAGTAGGTATATTTGGGCAGGTAGGTTGGGTAGGTTAACAGACAAGACAAACAAGATGCATACAGGGGTGGTAGGTGACACATGGGGGTAAACACCTTGATGGGGAGGGTGTTGGGAAATCGGAAGCCCATGAGCCCCCTAGTGGAAACAGTGTGACTGAGGTCCCCACCCACGGCCAGTCACTACTGCACCTTCACAGCCCCAAAGTTGGCTGTGCTGGTGGATGAGTCGCAGAGCCAGGCTGATCCCCTAGTCATGACACGTGGCCCTCGAGCTGGTGTAGCAGATCACCAAACTGCTGGTTGAGCTTGCTAAGCACCACGACCCGGACCTGGTGACAAGTGACAGGTTCCTGTCTGCGCCCGCTCCCAGGGAGAGGTGAGACCCATCCCCTGATGTGGTTCCACCCGAAGGTGGTGCAGGACCAACGGACAGGGAGGTCCCGGGTTGGGCCCCAGACATGCTGCTGCTTGGTGCCATGGCCAGCTGAGGTGGGACAGGTGGGTCTACTGGGACTGGTGTTTCCAAACGTGCTATAATGTTTAGAGTTTATCATCATATGTGGGTTAGTAAAAGTCAACACATTCCAGGGTTAGGTATAACAGCATGCATAGATATTCTAGTTAACCCAGACACCAGATATGGAACACTGTACTGTAGTGGCAGAACAGGTAGCTTACATCCTTATAAGTTGGGAACTGCTGATTGAGGGCTCAGTGTCTGTTATTCTAAAAGTGTATTAATTCTGGTTTAAGCACTTGGGCTTCAGGCCAGTTATTTTACATTAAAAGGGTTTGTGGTCTGCACTCTTGTGGGAGGAGAGACAGGACTCTGCCCTTCTGAGCTGGGAATTTCTGGTTAAAGGCTTATAGTGCCTTCATATTTGAACTGCTTCTTACTGAAATTGGTACACCTTGTTTGCTGTAGCATAGACTAGATCCAGGCCTGCTGAATCTAGCTTTGTTTGTATAACTTGAGCACTAATCCAGGAAATCTTTAAAGTATTCAATTGTATTTATTACTGCTTGGTAGTAACTTGATTAAAGTGTAGCTATCATTCTAAGTCTTTTGAATTAAGCACTTGAGCTTCAGACCAGTTGTTTTACATTAGGAAGGTTTGTGGCCTGCACTGGGGTGGCAGGACAGATAGCTTACATCCTTCTAAGTTGCGAACTGCTGATTGAGGGCTCAGTGTTTGCTATTCTAAAAGTGTATTAGTTCTGGTTTAAGCACTTGGGCTTCAGGCCAGTTATTTTACATTAAGAAGGTTCGTGGTCTGCACTCTTGTGGGAGGAGAGGCTGGACTCTGCCCCTCTGAGCTGGGAATTTCTGGTTAAAGGCTTATAGTGCCTGCATATTTGAACTGTTTCTTACTGAAATTGGTACACCTTGTTTGCTGTCGCATAGACTAGATCCAGGCCTGCTGAATCTAGCTTTATTTGTATGCTGCTTGTTTGTTTGCTTGTTATTTCCCTGAAATGCTAATTCCACGTAATATGCGGCTTTTCAGCACTTCTGTGGATCCCTAGTGATATCTGCATTGCTTACTGTACTCATTTCCTTGTTTCACTTGAAAGAAAGTTACTGTTTGTCATTTTTGCATTTAAGTTACCTGAAACACATTGCATTTAAGTTACCTGGCACTTGCTCACTAAAGCAATTATATGGCAGCACAAAAATATTAACAGCACTACACCCTCACAAACTCCCTTGAGTACCTCGTTCCCCATTGGCCCTTTTTTCAATTATAAAGGAATTCCCAATACTATTCTAGCATGTCCAAAGGTCAGTTGTCAATCTCCTCTCGGTCCAGCTGGTGAATCTGGGAATCTTGAGGCAATGTTACAACTGCCTCATGTACACAGACAACCCTCTCCTCCTCCCAAAAAATTCCAACACATGTGAGAGATGCAACCATATAGCCATACTGGAGGCTAAGCTCTCTCAACTCAGTACTGGCATAACCAGTCAGGAGGAGAAGGAAACCACACTCACTACAATTCCAATCTCACATAGACCTACCACGACAGCAAACCAAACACATAAACACACAAAACATACTCGGAGGCTCTAAATAAAAATCTGCCTAAGCAGCAGAGACCTCCAAAGCAGACACCCAAGCAACCGCTACCCCAAAACAAATCTCGGGCAACACATAGCTCACAAAGCCAGTGTGCCGAACAGTCACAGCCCTTAAGGCTAAACAACACACTGGATACACTTGTAATAGGTGACTCTATCATCAGGCACACTGATGTCTCGCTCACCAGGCTGAGCAAGGAGAAGGTCATGGTGAGCTGCCTGTCGGATGCTAGGATCCGCCACATAACACAAGCACTCAGGTCACTCCAAGGCAAGTACAAATATGACTCAGTCATTGTCCATGCTGGTGTGAATGACCTGAGACGTACCTCCCTGGACTACATGAAAAGAGACATAGAGGAGCTCTCTGAGCATGTAGCCCAGGCCAGTATGACCCTGACCTTGAGTAGCATCTTACCCTCACCAAGAATGATGCCACAATGTGAAGACAAGATGATCAATTTCAACAACTGGCTTAAGTACTGGTGTCATTCAAAGGGGATCCAATGCCTGTCAGCCTGGGATGACATGCTCGACAAGCCACGATGCTTCGCTAGGGACGGCTTGCTCCTGTCACCCCTGGGCTTTCAGATATTGGCAAAGGCTCTTGCTACCCCCATAGTGCCTTTTTTAGGCAAGGCTCAAAAGACAAACCCACCTCCATAGGTATCACAAGGGATAAGAAACTAAGAGTAATGCTACTCAATGCCAGAAGTCTAAACCTCAAGATGCATGCACTCGAAACTCTCCTTAGCATGGAGAACATCGATATCTGTGCAGTAACAGAAACCTGGTTCAAGGCTCCCGAGAGCACCCCAGCACTACCAGGTTATACCTCATACCATGCTTTTCGGCCCCAAAACTTGGACATTACTACAAAAGGAGGGGGGGTATCAATATTCGTCAAAGATACCCACACCTCCAGGTTGGTGGCACAGCACGAAGCATCAGAGACTATCCATGTGCAACTAACAGTGGGTAAAACTGCCTTCCAGTTTATAGCCTGCTACAGACCACTCTCCCAAACCTAGGAACCTCTCTCGGCCTTCCTGAGAACACTGGAAAATATGAAGGTCTCTCCAAGCACCATTATATTGGGCGACTTCAACTACCCAAACATAGACTGGGAGCATTACTCTAGCTCCAACACCCTAGCCCAAAGGTTCCTAGAATTTATAAACTCAAATGCTATGGAACAACTTGTTACCACTCCCACAAGAGGAGAAAACATACTGGACCTGATCGTCACCAGCATGGGGACTCTATGCTCCAGACCAGAAGTGTATCCCTCACTGGTAAGATCAGACCATAAACTAATCTCACTGGATATACCCATCCCGACTCCACCCTCTGCACTGAAAACCACAGTGAAAAACTTCTCTAAAGCAAATTTCACACTCCTCAAAACCGAGGTGGAATCCTTCAAAGCCCCCGGGCCTGTGAAAAATATGGCCCAGACAGCAGAATCCTTTATAAACGCATTCTATGAACACCTTCAGGAATGCATGATTCATGCAATCCCAAATAAAACCAAGACCCAATCCTCTAAAGGCAGACGTCCTGTCTGGTGGACTCCAGCCATAAACAAACTATACAATAGAAGGAGGAAGCTACTACATGATAGAGCAAAATCCCAAAAAGGGAAGGCATCTCTGATCAGTATTAGCAAAAAACTACGGGCACTCATAAAATCGTCTAAGGCCAGCTTCGAGAGAAAAATTGCACAGGACACTAAGGATAATCACAAGGCTTTCTTTAGTTATATTAGGAACCTGGGTGGGAATTCCCAGATATGCTCAGAATTAGTCCAAAATGACAAAAAATACACAGAACCCACAGACATTGCCAACATCCTAGCTGACAGGTTCAGCGCAAACTTCTCCCCCCCCTCCCCACCAAAAGGGCAAATATTTATCCCAGCAGAGTGCTGCCCCCCTGACATCTCAGATGCTCAGGTAAGAGCTGCCCTCTCCAAAGCAAAAAACACAGCATCAATGGGACCAGACGGTGTCCCGGGCTGCGTCCTATATGAACTCCAAGAAGAGCTAAACACAAACATAAAACTACTGTTCAATCTCAGCCTTACTACAGGATATATACCCAAAGAGTGGCGTACAGCAACAGTGGTCCCTCTCCACAAATGTGGTGCCTCAACTGATCCTGGAAACTATCGCCCCATAAGCCTGACTAGCTTGGTCTGCAAAGCTATGGAAAGGATCATCATGGATCTCATAAATAAAGATATTGAAAACCTACAGACACTGGATCCTACCCAGTTCGGCTTTGTTAAGGGCAGATCCTGCCTCTTAAACCTGGTTGATTTCTTTGAAACAATCACCAAGGCCATTGCCGAGGGAAAGGTGGTCCACACAGCCTACCTGGACCTCGCAAAAGCCTCCGATACAATACCCCACTCGGGCATTATAGATAAGCTCACCAGCTTAAATATAAACCCCTATGTCACTAGATGGGTTGCAAACTGGCTCAAGGACAGAACCCACATGGTTAGAATTGCTGGAGCCATGTCAGACTCCAAACCAGTCACAAGTGGCGTCCCCCAGGGCTCAGTCCTGGGACCTCTCTTGTTCGGTATATATTTTTCAGAGGTACAGGCCAACACAGGACTGTGGCTGACTAAGTTCACAGATGACTGCAAACTGGGCGCCATAATTAACTCTCCAGCCGACACAAGCATCCTCCAAAAGGGCCTCATAGAAACAGACAACTGGTGCCAGAGCCATGGCCACAAGCTAAATGTCAAAAAGTGTATAGTCATCCCCTTTGGCAAAAACAAAGTGCCCACAAATTACCACATAGGTGGTAATCCATTAAGTACAGAAGAAGTAATTAGGGAACTGGGGACCCAAGTTGATAGCAATCTCTCATTTGACAACCATGTGGCCAAAGTGGTTAGAAAAACATTTTATATAGCCCACCTAATCATGAAGGGATTCACATCTAGATCAGGGGAGGTCATCGTGCCTCTTTACTCATCCCTCATCAGGTCCATAATTGAGTACAATGCCCCTTTTGGGATGTACCTTACCAGACACCTGCATCAACTGGAAAGACCCCAAAAGTATCTCACCAAGAGGATCATAGGGCTCAAACAGATGCCATATGCTGCCCGGTTAAAGAAACTCCAGCTCTACTGAGTGGCATACCACCTGCTCAGAGGTGATCTGTGCCTGACGTATAAAGCGATGTCCAACCCGGAATTAATGGACATGCTGCACCTCAGAAAATCCAAATCCCATTGAGCTATGCGCTCGAGAGACTTGAACCTTAGCACTGAAATAAATAGGACATGCTGGAGGGACAGATTCATAACCCAGAGGCTCCCTTCACTCTGGAATAAAATCCCAGTCCAGGTTAGGCAGAGTCCCTCATTGACTCTCTTCAAGAGGAATCTTGATGAGTGGATGGGAGATTGTAGGTTTACCCCGGGTATCACTTCTGTGTCACTGTTAGACAGAGGCAAAGTATACTAACCTCGAAAAAGGGCATAGCAAAATTAATTTAAAATGGGTGGCGAAAGCCAAACACACTCTGGCTAGGCTTATAAATGCCCTAGGGCAGATAGCCTAGTATGAACCTATGAACCTACGAACCTATGAACAGTTACAAAGCAAACAGAACATATGCATATATGGGACCACAGTGGTAATAAGAACAGCATACAGGAACATTGACGGCACCATGCCACCAGTGATGGAATAATTCAATATAGCACATGCATGGGAACAATTAAAATATGTATTTATTTTATTTTATTTTACATTTATTGACAGGAATAGTCCAACTGGATACATGTCTATTTCAGCTAAGGCCCATTCAAAGAGAGCAAAGGAGATAGATACAATGCAAAAGAGGTAGAGAGAGATACAATATGTCAGATAGTTCACCACAGTAGGAACACTAATGTGTATGCAGAAAGTTAATAAAGTGAGAGAAGAAATAGGATCAGTACACAAATTTAGAGCACATTAGGGCAACAACCTTATAGAGAAATGTTAGACTCACCAGGCATAATGGTACATTAAGGTATAACACATCAGATGGGTAGAGTATCTGCTTGCTGATGGTTTACTAGCTAAGAAAAGATCGTAATGTTAAAATGAGTTAGTCAGGGTTTAGGCATGGATAGAGCCAGTTAGCCCTTAAGTATTTTTTAGGCCTTTTTTAAATAGTGGAAGAGATAGTTCTTGGGTAAGGTTTGCAGGAAGAAGGTTCCAAATTTTACCCACTGAGTTAGCAAACAGGGACTCACCTGCTGTATTACTGGATTTATGGGTTTGGACTGATAACCTGTTGGACAAACGAAGTGTCCTGATAGCATTATATGGGCGAATAATACTCTTAAGGCTTGGGGTTTTGTCTGGATGGTTAAGTATTTTGTGAGCTACTGTGTATGGAATGAAATTCCAGCCATTCAAGTTCAGTTAGGTTTTTACAGTGGTGTGTCCTGTATGCCATACCAGTGGTGAATCTAGCTATATGGTAGTAACAGGAAGATAGTTTGCCAAGGTTAGCTTTAGAGAGATTTGAACATATAGGTGAGGCATATAGGAGAGTGGAGAGGAGATGGGTTTGGGCAATAGCACACCTAGCATAAGGTGTTAAAAAAGGTTTGACCTTATAGAGGGATCCAATTTTTTTGTTGACTGACTTAATTGACTGGTCTATGTGTGCATCAAATTTGAGGTTAATATCTATGATAACTCCAAGGATCTTAGTTTGTTTGTCAGGATAGATGATTGTACCATTGTTAGACTTAATAGTAAATAAAGGAAAAGTAGATCTAGAGGTGGGAGAGAAAAGCAGCAGCTTGGTTTTGTTGGAATTCAAGAGAAGTTGTTGATCAGTTAGCCAGTTTTCTATACTGTTAAAAGTATTCTGTGTTCGGGTTATCAGACTGGCTGGTGTGGTGGAAGAGCAAATCAGCATGGAATCGTCAGCATATTGAATACATTGTGCCTTTGGGATGGTAGTGTGAAGGTCATTTATGAAGACAGAGAAGAGGAGGGGACCAAGAATGGAGCCCTGAGGGACACCTAAAGTGACTGGGAGATGTGATGACAGTTTGTCCTGCCTTAAGACAGCCTGCTGTCTACCCAATAGATAAGACTGAAACCATTGTAGAGAGTGATCATCCAGGAAGACAGCTTTCAAGGTATTAAGCAGAAGATGATGGTTGACCATATCAAAGGCCTTAGAGATGTCCAGAAAGAGAGCAGATGATAGCATGTTGTTGTTGCGATTAAGATTGATGACATTAGTGAGTGATAAGAGGGCTGTTGTGATGGTATGGTGTGGTCTGAAGCCGTGCTGGAACTCTGTAAGAAGTTTATTGTGGTTGAGGTAGTCTATACATTCTATGTGGACACACTTTTCCAAGAGTTTTGCTAGAGGTGAGAGAATGGTTATAGGGAGGTGTAGTAAGACAATAGGGCATTATCAGAACACTGGATCATCATTACATACTGGTCGGGGTGGGTATGTTGTTTATTGTTGGAGATATGGTTGGGGGGAGAGAAAGATGTCAATTAACAACTAGTGTATTCCTGTAGTCCACATTACTTTCCTAGTCAGGGCTGTTATCTGTACCTTACAAGTCTTACTACATTACCCTATAGCCTTAGTTTGGACATTGATATGTTTGTCGTCATCATTATACATTAACTGGTTTTACTTGCAGTATACACCTCTTACCTGATATACCTGTGTAAGGAATGTTTGTTAACACTAACTGTTTCTACACATACTCCCAGATTCCGGGTTGATGTTGTACACATAGCTATCCAACTCTTTCTGCACAGACTCTGGCCATGTGTTGACCACATGCAGGTGTACTGGGACATATCTAGAATATTGCCCTCTTCAACCTTTAGTGACTTGACACACACATATACATGCTTTCCTACACAGTTATATTATGTAGCACAGTGTGGGTGACAGTAATCAGTGATATTTTATTATTCAGAGAAACTGCAACACTCACAATTCCCTACAATACCAGAGTAAACAGTACCAGTACAGGGTATAATGGTTTTTATTTCTCAGCACAGTGTTCGTATCCAACGTACCTGTGGGAGCAATGTTTGTTAGCACTACTTGAATGTTACCACACAAAGTTCCAGATTACACATACATCTCACTCTGTTACTGTGCACAGTCTAGTCACAGCTTGACAACATGGGGGTGTAAATAGGACATACTTGGCTTATTACTCACCTAACAGTTTCGGGAGTTGCTACAGTGACAGGTTTGTTCTCATAGATGACAATCACTTGTATTCCCTGTTTGCTGGCTAAACATCTGGGATCATCCCACAGACTTACCAGGGGACAGGGGCACAGGCAGCAGATATGGGCCCATATACTGGACATTCTGGTCTCATCTGTACAGTTGTGGGGTATGATTCTATATGCAGCCTACTTCCACTCCCAGGATTCAGATGATGGCTGTGTCTGCTACAACGTAAACACTGTCCATCAGAATTGTGTGCTATGTAGATATTGCTGTATATCTCCTATCTGCTTTCTGTCTTATAATTCTCCACAACATTCTTATACAAATTTCACAGAGAGCTATATTTTGTAGGACAGTGTGGGCAACAGTGATGAGTAATATTTCATTATTCAGAGCAACTGTATCAGTCACAATGCCATACAATACCAATGTAAACACTACCAGTACAGGGTATCATTCTTGTATTCCTGGGCAGAGTGTTGGTATCTGACAGACCTGTGGGAGAAATGTTTGTTAGCACTACCTGAATGTTGCCACACACAGTACCACATTCCACATTACTATTATGCACATACATCTCACTCTGTTACTGTACACACTCTGGCCACAGCTTGCCAAGATGGGGGCGTAAATGGGACATACATGGATTCTTAGTCTCATAAGGTTTTGGGGAGTTGCTAGTGTGCCAGGTTTGTTCACATAGATGTGTGTCAATCAGTTGCATTTCCTGTTTGCTGCCTATACATCTGGGATCATCCCACTGATTTCCCAGGGGGACAGGTTGACAGGCAACAGATATGGACCACTTTACTGGACATTCTGGACATATCTGTACAGTTGTGGGGTATGATTCTGTATGCAGACTACTACCAATGGCAGGATTTGAGCCATGGCTGTGTGTGCTAAAAAGACAACAGTTCACATCTCAGTTGCATGTGCTATTCGGGTTTTGTTGTCTGCCTTTTTCCCTGTTTTCTGTCTATGTGTCTCTCAGTTGTACTAAATGGTCTCTGGGGATTACACACGTCATATACAGGCATTCCTACACATTTTATTTATGGTGCACAGTGTGGGCAACAGTGCTTAATACAACAGTACTATTACGTGAATGGAAATCTACATTACCATATGGTACCAGAGTATACACATGCAGTTCAGCAGTTAGACCTTTATTGTCAGGCTATTATGCTTTCATTTAAATACATACTATATGAGTCTCTTCCTGCCATATTCCCTGGTGTATGCAGTACTTGCCTTAAACAATACAGGTTTTATACAGGCAATTAATTTACTAATACTTTTAGATTTATTTCCTATGACAGTACATGCAAGAGTATTACTGACCTGCTTCACATCACAACCTCTCCAGGTGACTGCCATGGGCTTCCTGGTTCATGGCCCACTCAATTGCAGCTGTGGAGGACATAAGAGGAATATTTAGCCATACCTATCCATGATATACATGAGCTGGCAATTATTACACACATAGTGGGGTGATACTTACACACAGCTGGGACATCCCCTGCCATTCTAGCCTCTTGGAACCACTGCTCCAAGAGGTCCCCATTATGCCACTTCAGGTCAGAATAGTGATGCCTGACCTGCTCACCAGTTTGGGGTATGCCAGTGGCATTGGTGAGGTCATGGTCAAGACATTCCCAGGCTTCCGCCTGATATTGGGAACTCTGGTAGTGGCCCTGCAGCAGTCTCTAATCATGGTCTTTCACAAGGAGTCCTGCCAAGACTCTGGACTCCTGGATACACCAGCGCTGTGCCTGAAAGCGCACACCCTCTCCCCTTCCTGACATGGTGCCTGTAAGGAAAGCTACAACCAGTTATGAGATATATTCCCGCCTCTTGGGTTTAAGTAGGGCTGATTTCCTGCACTTTTTCATGACTGGATGGTTTTGAAAAGGCTAAGCTATGGGCAAACCTGCTTACCTAAGGTTAGCATTGTTTAATGGGATATAACACTGGTTACATTGAGTTAGCTTGCCAACACATTGCTTACACCTCCTAAGCTGGCCTGTGCTATGCTTAGCATTGCTTACATTAGACTTTGCATTATATTTTCTTTTTGGCATCGATTTATTATTCATTGCATCTTATGTGTATGCCTGCTATCCATGATTCATGTGTACATACACTGTATGGGGTCCTTGTGTTTTATTGGGGACTTCAACATTACACCTCACGTCTGGGCTTACTGCTGTACTCCAGTTTATATATTTATGTTATGTAGTAGGTTATGGAACATATGACTGTATACTGATCCCTTTCACAGGTTCAGTTTGATTTTACTATAGTGAAGACTTGTTTGCTGATATCTCATTCTTCTGTACTGCTGTGATGGCTTGGTGATTAACTGTTGTGACTATAGTATATAGGGTCCTGGGTTCAAGACCTGCAAGGCTGTTTATTTTGTTGCTGGGCAGAACAAGGGCCGTTGGATACAGAGTGATTAAGGCACTTTTGAGCAGTTGTAAGTGGGTTTGCATGGGTTTGCACTGGGGTAAGCACTGCTAACCTCCGGTTAATGATGCTTACAGAGAGTTAGCTTTAAAATTGCTTAATCTGTGTGTGCATTGCTTACCTGCACACAAACGGGCTTAAACTCACTTACTAGTGCTTACATATGCTTACTACTGCTTATTGGTGCTTACACTTGCATACTAGTGCTTTCTTCATTATGACACTGATACCTCACATGTGCATTTAATGCAGTACTGCAGTTCACAAGTATTTGAACTAGTTTAGTTGTTTAGTGGGTTATGCAACAAAAATATTGGTCATAATGTGCTTTGCCATGGAAAATGGAATGTGCTGTAATGGGACTCGAATAGGGAATGCCTGCTTGTAAGGCGAATGCTTTGCCCATTACACTATTGTTACGCTGATTCATTTGCATATATCTTTCTTGTTATCCTCTTCAGCCATTTAAGCTGCATTAACCATAGCTAAGCGATAGGCACATCTGCGCACCTACGGTTAGCTTTAATCGGAGTTTTAATAAAAAAAGTTTGTTCATTTTATTTGTATTTACTTGCTGTTGTACATCAGGGGAATGTTGGTGGGGATATATGGACACCTATGAGCAGTCTCACTCATTTCTTATGCCTTTCTGCTGTTCTTCATTACAGGGCATGTATATTCTGAGATCTCTGCTCTCAGACATGCCCCCTGCACTTTTACACACTCTGTGTAAGCTTAGGAGCTCAGGCAGTGTGCCTCATTAATATGCATGGTGCACTGCCTTCCTGCTCCTAAATGGCTGGTTCCATGCAAGACTAGTAAATCCGGGGGAGTGTATTTTGTGTTCTTAATTATGTCCGATAAAGTCTTTGGAATAAAAGAGGCAAAGCTCTAACAAGAACCTCACTGCAATATTTAGACTGTTTTCTTTCTTGGGTGGGTTGGCTTTTTATTGTTTTTTGTAGCAATATTTTTACTCTGTATGGACCTTTTTTGCATGATATTATAAACATGTTGTTATAGTTATGCCTCAATCTATAACTGCAAAAGCATATACCAAAATTGAAGTTTGAGTTTATACTTATGTCTCAGTCCTGATACTTATCTCTTTCAAATCCTTATAAAATTAAATAAAAAAAAGAACAATGAAATACTCAAACCGAATGAAAAAGGATCAAAGGTGAGTTTGCATATATAAAAAGAAGAATGAGATACACAGATTCATTAAAACTGACAGCATAAAACTGAACAAAAAAGAACTAAAGATGAATTTGCATATTTTTATAAACTATTTGTAACAACAAAGTACCATAAAACCAAATAAAAGGAAAGAAGGAAGACTCTGGAAACATGAGATGATCAGCCAGTGAGAAGAAATATAATACAAGAAAAAATTATGAATGAAGAGGTAAGCAAGGACCTTAATGGAATAAAGGCAGGTAACCAGAAGGTTTATAAATGAATGTCAAATTTAAAATATATATATATTGTAGGAAGAGATAAAGGTGGAGTTAACATAAGTATAGATTAAGTGTTTGAATTGGAGAGTAGTGCCAAATTAGTGAGGAAGGCAGTGGTGTTTTTTTCTTTCTGCTGAATGAAAATAAAGGCATTGTGGACCCAGCTGTAACATGTGTGACCATCTCAGGAGTATTTAATGATGACACCAATGCTGTGTCTTTAAACAGGAATTCCTTTGAACTGATCTGTGTGCCATATGACTTCTTCATGAAAGGAGTTCAGTAAAGCTTGAGACTAGATGCATACCAGATGTAATTTACTTTATGGTACATCATTTTTTCTCCAACTTCAGAAGTTTTTTTTTTAGCCTGTGAAATCATCCTGTATAAAGACACCACCTTAGTATCACAGACATGTAAAAAAGAAAGCAACACCGGCTTCCTCTATTTTCAAAAGTAAAATTAATTTTAAAAGTTATATTCTAACATTCTGCTATTGTTTTTTTATAATGGCTAAATCTACTGTCTTTATTCATAGAAAATGCTTTCAGTCTTAAATCTTGATCTTACATTTAGTAAATTTGTTTTCCAATTGTGGTATCAGAAATGATGAAGAAACTAAAAATATCAAGTCAGAGGCAGAGTATTTGGGAAAGTAGATTCAACGATTGCTAAAGAATTAGATCTGTTTAGTAGAATAGAGCTTCCATGTATTCATCTTGAAAGGGTCAATAAGGAATGGCAAATGCGTAAAATAAAATTGTGAGTGAAAATGTAGGCAAAATAAATCTCAAAATTAATGAAAATAAAAATATCTTTACTGGCAACTGAATGGTATCCCAAATGAGACCTGATATTAAACAGGCATTCACATCATAACCAGTGTATTTTACCAGCTAATATGCAAAAGTATGTTGCTGAGCCATTGATCATATTTGTATGCTGCAAAGTTAAAATAAATTGATGCAGTGCGTCTATATTACAGAATCAAACTTTTAAAAGTTTGAACGTTATATGGTCGATACCATATGATCAAACATTTAAAAGTTTGAAACTGTAATAAAAAAAAATGAAGAAAAAACCTACTTGAATGGTTTAAGCAGGGGGGCAAGGTCCACTGCAACCCACACCCCGAGCTCTTTAAATATACCAACTCCGAGATCGCACTACAGTGCAGAAAATGGAAATCTTCCTATTCCGCACTGTACGGAGATTTCCATTGAAACCTTTGAACTTTTAAAAGATCGATCATATGGTGTCGGGCATATGATGTTCGAACTTTTAAGAGTTTGACAATGTGATATAGACCAGATGCAGCAATAGTTCATATGCCTATAGATGGCCAGATATCAGTATCTTAAATCACAACATGCTGAGCAACTGAATGCTAATGACTGTTTTCTATAGGAAATCACTGCTTGTGCATTTTTTAAGTGTGTGCCAACAGTGATTCTTTCCTTTCTTCCTTTTGTGAAATTTCTTCTCATGTTTGTGTGGCTATGAAGTTGAGATATATACATTATATATATATATATATATATATATATATATATATATATATATATATATATATATATATATATATATATATATATATATCTATGCACACACACACACACACACACACACACACACACACACACACACACACACACACACACATATATATATATATATATATATATATATATATATATATATGTGTATGTAGATCGATGTATATCTATCTATAGATATACCTAACTGATTCCTCCACAGGAAAACATCTACATTTGGAGATTTCACCCATATGAAATTTTGAGCATTTGTATTCAGTGATTTTGTTGTTTAGCATTTCATTTTTCAAGCTGTTATAGGGAATCAGCAATGCATTCTTGTATTTTAGAAACAAAGGAAGAAAATAAGATTGAAATGTTTGTTGGTACAGTTAAGATGCATAACGTAAATGATGTTCAGACTGTAACTAGGAAAGTGATATTTTGGGGCAGAAGCTAGTGCTTAAATCAAAAATATTTAAGTTTTATTCTAATGATGAAGGAAGTATAAAGTGAGAAACTATGTTTAAGTTGTCTGACTCTGCTTATTGTGAAAAGACAAATACACTATGCCTATATATTGTGGGTACAAACTGGAGTGACTGGGTCAGCCTTGCCCTGATTATGAATACCCCAGTACCTTGGTGAAGCTGCCATTCCAGTCAGAGTCTTTAGAAAAGCAGTTAAAGCATTCAAATATACTGGGTTGTAATTCATGTAAGACTTTTGGTTTGATTACTAAAATGTATACTGCACAGTTACAAAAAGATTTACAGGCTTGTGCAAACAACAGCCAACAGCATCTGCCAACAGCCAAAAGTGGAATCTTAATGGTAAAAATGAAGCTAGAGATGAAGTAAACAGTTTTATAAATATGTCTCTGCAACTGGGCTCTCAGGGTGACAGAAGCAAAGCAAAGAAAAAATCTGCAAACGTAAGTCAAGGAGCAAAAGGCAGTGTACAAAGTGAAGAAAGTTCTTTGACAGGAGAAGAGGGTCAGCAGCTTCAGAAAAAGACCAGTGTAAGAATAAGAAGCATAACCACTGCTGGTACTGACATGTATTTAATTAGGGAAAACATTATATTGCCATTAGGATTTACTTTAGCATAACAACTTTGATACATTTTGGGTCAGAGGATTTCTGAAAAGTAACTTTAGAAACTGTTTTCAGGAGCAGAAATGTTATGTGTGAGTTGTAAAAAGAAATATTATCTGGGAAAGATTTTATCTTACGATTTTTGGCTTGCATTAAAAAAATAGTCTGTACAATTCTGAACTTCTTCAGAAATGGAAGAATTTGAATTTAAAAGTTCTTGTCTGACAAAGATATGATAAAGTGCATTGCATAAAAATGTATGATAACAGAAATGTATGGACAGGAGGATAGGTAGTTACACTGGATATGCATGATGGAAAATTACAATATATTTCAAATAATATATTTCTGAATGGGAAAAGAGTAACTGTTAGGCATTAGGGCCAACTGAAGGCCTGCATCAACATTTGGTTCAGGAATGCACAAAAGGAACATGTGGGCAATATGGGGAGCAAGGTCATACTGCTAAGAACTGTAAACCTTTTTGTAGGAACTATAATAAGTCTGGCCATTTTTGGGCTGGATGTATAACAATGGAAAAGTGATATGAAAAAGAAAATTGGGGTGACAATATGTGCAAAACAGTATTCATGTGTAGGGAAGGAAGAATGTTACAGAAATATGACACAAAGTAATGAAAACATCAAGGGGAATGAATAATGGCAGAAGCAACTCAGATACAAACTGAACATGCATATGATGGATTGGCAAGTGAAGAACAGGAAGATGATTCAGAAACAAGAACAAGTGTTGAAAGATGTTAAATCTATTGGGTGAGGGTGATAAGGAAAAAGAGAAAATAGGATGAAAAAATGCAAAAAGGAGAAATACATGATTTAAGTATTTGGGACTAAATTTGAATAACGCAAGAAAAGAAGTGAGGGGTTTGATGATTGTTGAATGGTGCAAGAAGAAAAAAACACACAATTGTATTATGTTTACTGGATCTGTTACATAAGAAAAATGAAAAATGTTGAAGTTGTATGGGGAAAATATTGTATTGTCTCTAGGATATGAAACATGTTCTGGTGTTAATACGAGAAGATGAAGCAAAAAATATTGGATCTCACAATTGTGATGCCAAGAAAGAAAAATGGAAATTGTGTGAGGCTATTAGTAATATATGCATATACAAATAAGTTAGAAAGAAAACAAATGTTTAAAGAACATAAAATATTGATTGAGGACTTTAACTATAAAGTAAGAAAAAAAGAAAATTACAAGAATTAAAGGTGATAAAAGAAGTGATGATATGTAGAAACTTGAAGCTAGGAAACAATGATGGAAATACAAAAGAATAATTTTTAAAACAGAGATGGGTTATGCTAAATACTCAGGTGACTTGAAGGAAGGGGCTGCTGGGTAGAATGAGTAGATTTTTCAGCTCTTATACCAATATGGGCTGAGCTAAGTGAGAAATGAATAAATCATAAAAGAATATAAAGAAATAAAATGGTTAACAGGATATAAGTAAATGGAAAGAAATGAAAGAGGATGGTGGTAAACTATGGAAGGAAATATGGCAATGAGAATATTTTATGAAAATTAGATACATTTTTGGATAGTGTTGAAATATAAAATCCTTTTTTGGAAAAATAAATAAAGTGCAATATGCAAACATGGTGAAAGATTTTTAGAAAGGAATGGAAGAAGGAAGTAATAACATAAAAGAAATAGAACATAAATTGTGTGAGAAAAATAAAGAAAAAACAAGATGACTGTATAGACAGAAATATTTTTAAAGGTAAAGAAGAAAGAATTTTCACCTTTTGTTAGGAATGGAGATAAAAAGAAAGGTAGGCAAGATGGATGGAAATGTAGATCAGAATAGAGTAGTGACATGTAACCAATAGGAAAATATGGAGACAGTACAACATTTTGTAGAAACAATGTACAAAAAAGATGTAGAGAGTTAGAAAAAATGTGGTTATAACAAAATGTAAAATAGAATAAATATCTGAATTGAACATTTTGAAAGGGGTTATAAAAGAATGGATTGATACTATAAGAGGATGAGTGAAGGAAAAAAGGAAGTATTTGTGAAAATACTAAATTAATGGTTAGAAGAACGGATAGAAGGTAAGAAGCTATATCCTGGGGTGATTAAACTTATATGGAAAAAAGAGGACAAAACGACTAAGAAATGGAGGCTAATCACACTGCAGAATATTGATTTATGAAATATTTATGAAAACAGTGTAAAAAAGAATAGGGACTGTTTTGGAATAAGTGCTAGGGAAAGGGGCATGTGGATTAAAGAGAAAACTAGTGAAGAAAATATTATTAATCATAAAATAATTAATAGATGACATTTTAATGGAAAGTAAAGATGTAAGCCTGGTTGCAAGTGATGTAATAAAATAATTTGACTCTGCAATTCGTGAGACAATGTAGGATATCTTATGGGATTATGGGGTTGGAAAAAATAAAATATTAAAGAACTTTTATGAGAGGTCTTGGGAGAACAGTATGGCAAATAGTTGGTTAAGAAAGAAAATAATGATAAGCATGGTGGGGAACTGAAAAAGATGTAATAACACCTGTGTGTCTTTAATATGCAGACGATCTGGTTATTGTAACAAAAAGTATAAGAGGAAAACTGTGACAAGGATGTAAAGGGAGTTCAATAAAGCTGGATTAAGGTTAAATAGGTCAAAAAGTAAAGAGTTTGTCAAAATAAAGAAGATAAATGAAAAATATTTTACTAGAAGGAAGATAAACATTGTAGGAATTGGATTTGATGGAAGTGATAAAATATCAGACAAATGGAGAGAAATTCTGGAAGAAATAATGAATTTGATTGGTGGAAAGCTTTCTGTTTATCCTTTAAAAGTAAGGTATATACATTTAATACGTACATATTGGGAAAACTGGTATATTTAGGGAATGTATATATGTTTCCTGAAAAAAATCAAAAGAATAGTTATTGATTTGTTTACAGTTTTGTTTGGGGACTTACATTTACTCCAGTTAAATAGGGAACTGCATATAGTAAAAATAAGAAGGAGGAAGCTTAAATGATAAAAATGCATATTTAACACCTATACGCCTTTTGGGGGGATTAAAAATTAGAAGGACAAGGAAAGTAATTTTGTGAGGAAAATATGGTATGTGAAATTTAGAAAATGAGGAGATAAAAATAACATTATGATAAGATGAAGTTATGGAAATTTAAACCTGATGAAGTTAAAAAAGATAAAAGGAGATGGTATAACATGATAATGGAGAAATGCTATTAAAACATCCGTGGAAAAATATTACGGATGATGTTAAAAAATAAGAAATAAAAAGAGAAGGCAAAAGATTTGAAGCTTTTTATGGGCCTAGAGATTTTTTGTAGATATTACTATCAAATAAGTTGCTTGTAAAAAGTAATGTGAAATATGAAGTATTGGAGGTGAGAAAATGTAAATATTGTAATTAAGAAACAAAAAAATCATTATTATTATTATTATTTTTATTATTATTATTGGGAATTAAAAATAATAAATCTATCTGGAAAAATCAAAATGAGTATAAGTGGGAAGGTTTCTGAAATCCAAAAAAAAGAATACGATATTATATGGAAAACAAGAAAAAGAAAAACATGTGAAATTGACAAATCGGATAAGGTATTGAATGTAACAATATGGGTGTTATGGAAAAGAAGATAATTTAAATTGTTGCATAATAAATATAAGAATGATGCAGATGTGTTGGTGGAAATAAAAATATGGTTGTAGAGAAAGAGATGGGGAATAGAATGAAAGATGTTAAAGTCTGTGAAATTGAAATTGTAAAATACTGAAAATATTGTAATTCCTGTAAATATTGAAATAGTATAGAAATGGAAATAGAACGAAGGGGTGATTTATATATGTTTAAATATGAAAAGTTTAAACAGGCTAGCTGTTAAGAATTTTCAGTAAAAGCCAGTACTCATTATGTTATTTTTGGGAAATATAATTATACCCACAGGTGTTACAGTAAAGGATGTTAGGACCTTAATCCAGTAACAGAAAGGAAAGTTTTGTGATGTGGCTTTTGAGACTGACAATCTGTTGCATAAGTTTATGTAGGAATGGGAGGGGAGGAAATATAGTTATTGGTTTACTGAATATATTTTTGTTGTTCAAACTGTTGATTTAAGAAATATTTTTTTCTTAATTTAGGACAGATGATACTGAAGAAGAAAAAATAATGGAATATTTGAGGGACTTATGTAGAACTGTGAAAAATGTTGCAAAAGCAAAAGGCAATAAAAATGTAAGGACTTGCGGATGGGAAATGGATATTGTTTTGCATGTAAAAAATATGTTATTTTGCATTTGTGTAGAGTATTTTTTTGTAGCAGGAATTACTAATATTCTAATTAATATAATATTACATGACATAATATCACTAACATACAATTACTAATATTATGGATAACAAAGATCATATTATTATTGTGAAAGTGTGTCTCACTTAATACATGAAAGTTTGAAAGTTAATTGCAACCAATGTGGAGAGAGGAGTCATATGCACAGATGCAAAATAGAATGTAGGATTTTATTGCACTGAATAAAGGAAAGAAGTACAGACACAAGAAGGTGTACAGGAAATAATGAGAGCAATAAAGTAGGTGAGCAACAAAATAATGAAAATGTTGAAGAAGGGATAGATCAAATTTTGGTTCAGGGGGATGGAGGGGAACTTCAGAAAGGACTACATGAGGAAGAAATTGAAACAGGAAACATTTCTGAATATTTGAGCAATGATGGATGAGGATGTAGAGAGGAAGGTAATGAGAAGTGGAAGAATTCTATCAGACAAAAAGGTAAATATCAGAAAACAGAAGTTTAAGAATGTGCAGCACATGTTAAAAAGAAAGGAAATTAATAATATTAGGAGAATTTTGATAAATGTGAACAGCATTTCAGACAAAATTCGAAGGTTAAGTATACTGTAATGGTATTTACAGTTAGATGCTGATGTGATCTGTTTACATGATAAAAGATTTGTCTTAGTGAGTGATATGCTGCAAAATGAAATATTTTGGGGAGTGATATTATATGGAATTTAGGAAAAGATAGATGTTCAGGAGTAGTTTTTTTTTCTTTATAGTGAAAAGCACTTGGTAAATGAATGGTTTCTGCAGGTTGAATAATTGTAGTAGATAGCAAGTGGGATGTGATTTATTTGAGAAGACTTTATAATTCACAGTGGTTAAAATGAGCATAATAATAATCAAATATTTGAAATATAGTTTAGGGAATGTAGGAAGGAGAGGAGGTAAGAATGGAAAAAGGATGGAAACAGAAACAGATACAGGCCTCAGGGGGTTGAAGTCATTACCCTCTTCAGTGACGAAATAGTGCATTTACAAGGTGAGACAAAGAAGCAGTTAAACTGAAGTTGTCATGAAACACAGCAAATGATTGTTACATATTTACAGAATGGAAGCAGACAAGTAAAAAAAAAGCATACAGCCCTCAGTGAATTTGAACTATGTGTATGAACACTCTGTGAACCACACAATTAACAAACTTGAGCCATGGAAGTAGTCACACAAAAGGCACAAGCTTTACCACATTTTGTATTTGTCCAATGCCATACAACAAACTCATCTCATTAACATGACTGATGGTAGCCGAGACCAGTGTTTGCAGTACATGACATTGATAGGACTTCATCATTGCTTCAAAACGGGCAGTGCTATTTCTTATCCTCCACATATGGGCACTGATGGTGTTGTTTGTGATGCTTACACACAGTACAACCACAAAAAAGTGATACAGAAGCCCTTTTTAGGCATGTGTGTGTGTGTGTGTGTGTGTGTGTGTGTGTGTGTGTGTGTGTGTGTGTGTTTATTTTGTACAATATTAATGGTTGAAGTGGGTGCTTAGGAAAGAGATGAATAGAGGAAGCAAGCAGAGGTAGAACAGTAGTGGAGCAAATAAGGAGTAAGCAGGATGAAGGTGGTCATGGAGGAAGGAAATACTTATTTTTTTATAGGGCAGGTTCCCATATTATTTATATGATGAGAAGGACAAGGAGATAAGGAAAGGAAAAGTAAAGTAAGAGGGTTAGGTTTGGTAGCAGAAGAAGACAGCTATAACTGACAGGGTGTGGGAGTAAGACAATGAGGGAGGGGGAACTCAGTAGTGAAGGTGATATCAGATAAACAGAAGGAAAACAATAGTGAGAGAAGGAGTGCATGAAGAATAGGGTGGGTTTAGACACAAAAAGGAGTGGAACGCCAGGCTGTGGGATAGGATCGGGTGTTTGTAGCTGCAGTCTCTGACAGATGAGGCCCAGTATGAGCTTACTTATCATGCCGAGTTCTCTAACCACTGGGTCATGGCTCAGATGGTAGAGCCAGTGTTGGGCAGGGATACTGAAACAATTGATAAGACTGTAGTATATGGGAATTAACTGGAAACAACTGAAATGAGACTGGAATAAAAGTCTTTATCTGTTACTTACCCAAACTTGTGCTAAACAGGTGCCAGTCTCTCCTTTATAGGCCAAGTCTTTTGTACTTTTCAGAATGAATTAATCAAACACTGTATTTTGGTTAAGAAGGCTTTATTAGGTGATAACAATATTCAAATATCTAAATACTGCCTTCAGTTACAGTCTGTAGAAATTCTGGAGTGCTGGTTAACAATAACAGTGCTGATAAATACATCCACAGTTTCTGTGCATATATATTCTGATAATATCACTTGAAACAGTCCTTTCTTCCTGAATAGTATGAATATTTAACCTGATTTATGTACTCTGGCTCAAGTGTCCATTCTGCAGTCCAAAAGCTAGCTTCCTTTCTGGTATGCTTGATATTTAATCTTTTCTGAATATCAGTCTGAATTAACTGACTTCACTAACTGTATCTGAAGTATATTTTCATAATACCAAAAACCCTGTAATGTTGTACACACCTCTTTAGCTTTGGTTTCCCAAGCCTTATCTTGCATGTGCCTTATCTAGCATTCTGTTGCAAGTGCATCTTTCCATTGGGAAAGGAACATTCTGAATTTCTGTATTTCTGCACCTCTCATGCTTTATCTTAATTTTTTTAACTGTATTTCCTTGAATTTAAATGCATACATGAAAACACAAGTCTGGCTCTATATTTTCAGGCCTATTATTCTACCTTAATGTCTAAGAAAACACAGCCTTCTCAGTAGTCCAAGCTCAGAGGTAGCAAAAGGACACCAAAATATTGTAAAACTGAATTTAAGAGATTACATGGTGTATAAAAAACACTATTATGTCCTCAAGATGTTGCCCATGATTTGGCCCAAGTCAGTGTAAATGAGGACGGATCTGACATTTCAGACAACTTAGGAAGGGTGGCTATTAACATAAGTAAAACATCTGTTACTAATAACGGAAAGTTTTTTATCACCACCTATACAGTCGATAGCCATAAGGTAGTGAATAGTCTTAGAATAAATTGGGCTATGTTAACATGTGATACTAGAGTGGGTGAAGTTGTAGGTGAATGCCCTAAAATTGTTTTCAAGAAGGACAAATCTTTTAAGAATTTTTTGGAGAGTACAGCTATTATAAATAGAATTAATATGGTATCTTTAAGTGTGGCTGATGCCCTCAATGTCCATAGGTTCATAGGTTCATAGGTAGGTACTAGGCTCTCTGCCCGAGGGCATTTATAGGCCTAGCCAGAGTGTGTCGGCTTTCGCCGCCCCATTGATTAATTAAATGATCCTCTGTCAATCAGAGCCAATGAAGTGATCCCAGGGGTGTATTTTCTGTTACCCATCCACTCGTCAAGGTTTTTCTTGAAGAGTGTTAGTGAGGGGCTATGCCTGATGTAATTTGGAATTTTGTTCCAAAGCATGGGGAGTCTCTGTGACAGGAATCTATCTCTCCAGCATGTTCTATTTATTGTTATGCCATGGTTTAGCTCACTAGAGCATGTGGCTCGCAGTGACTTGGATTTCTTTAGGTGGAGCATGTCCATCAATTCAGAGTTGGACATGGCTTTGGAAGTCAGGCAGAGATCACCTCTGAGTAAGCGATATGCCACTGAGTACAGCCGGAGTTTTTTCAGTCGGGCTGCATAGGACATATGTTTGAGGCCAGTAATCCTCTTGGTGAGGTACTTTTGTTGTCTTTCCAGCTGTTGGAAGTGTCTTGTGAGGTACATCCAAAATGGGGCATTGTACTCTATGATAGGTCTAATGAGTGACGAGTAGAGGGGCACTATAACCTCTTTATTTCTAGATGTGAACCCTTTAGTAATTAGATGGGCCACATAGAAGGATTTCCTAACTACTTTGGCAATATGATTGTCAAAGGAGAGATTACTATCTACCTGGGTCCCCAGATCTCTTATTACCTCTTCTGTATTAAGGGGGATGCCACCTTTGTGGTTATCCATGGGTGTTTTGTTTTTTCCAAATGGGATGACTATGCATTTTTTGGCATTTAGCTTGAGGCCATAACTTTAACACCAGGTGTCCATCTCAGTAAGGCCCTTTTGGAGGATGTCTGTGTCAGCCAGAGAGTCAGTTATGGCTCCCAGTTTGCAGGTATCAGCGAACATGGCTAGCCATAGCCCTCCTGTGTTTGCCTGTACTTCTGAGAAGTATATGCCGAACAGTAGGGTCCCAGGACCAAGCCTTGCGGGACACCATTTGTGACTGGTTTAGAGTCAGACTTGGTGCCCATGTGAGTTCTGTCTGTAAGCCAGTTGGCAACCCATCTCGTGATGTAAGCGTTTATGTTCAGGCTGGTGAGTTTTTCTGTAATACCCAAGTGGGGAATGGTGTTGAAAGCCTTGGTGAGGTCAAGGTAGGCTGTGTGAACCACCTTTCCCTCATCTATGGCCTTGATGACTGTCTTGAAGAAGTCAACTAGGTTTAGTAGGCATGATCTGCCCTTAACAAAGCCGAACTGGGTCGGGTCAAGTGTCTGGAGGTTCCCAATGTCTTTGTTAATGAGTTCCATGATGATGCACTCCATAGCCTTGCAAACCAGGCTAGTCAGGCTTATGGGGCAATAGTTACCAGAGTCAGTTGTGGTCCCTCCTTTGTGGAGAGGAATAACCGTTGCTGTGCGCCATTCTATGGGCATGTAGCCTGTGGAGAGGCTGAGGTTGAACAGCGTGTTTAGGTGGGGAGTTAGTTCTTTCTGTAGTTCATACAAGACGCAGCCTGGGACACCATCTGGTCCCATTGACACTGTGCTTTGGTCTTTTGAAACGGCTGTTTTCACCTGTGCATCTGTGATTTTTGGGACACTACACATTTCCAGTATTGTTGTGGGCCCTTTTGGAGGTGAGAGGGGGGGTGAAGTTTGCACTGAATCTATCTGCCAGGATGTTGACAATATCAGTAGGTTCAGCATATTTTGTGCTATTTTGCACTAGTTCAGTGCATATCTGTGAGTTACCACTTAGATTCTTAGCATAGCTAAAGAAGGCTTTGAGGTTATCTTTTGAATCCTTGGCTATTTTTCTTTCAAAGTTACCCTTGGATGATTTCATGAGGGACCTTAGTTTCTCACTGATACTGATCAGGGATGTCTTTCCTTCTTGGAATTTGCTTTTTTTCTGAACTAGTTTCCTTTTTCTATTGTATAGCCTGTTTATTACAGGGGTCCACCAAACTGGTTTCCTTCACTTAGAGCAGTGAGTCTTGCTTTTGCTAGGGATGGCACGATCCATGCATCCTTGTAGGTGCTCATAGAGTGCATTTGTAAAGGTTTCTGCATCTTGGACAGTGTTATCCTTTAGCGTGGGGGCTGTGAAACTTACCACCTCTGTCTTAAGTAAGGTGAAGTTTGATTTAGAAAAGTTTTTTTACTGTGGTTTCCTTAGTTGGGGTTGGTGGTGCGGTGTGGACATCCAGAGTGATTAGTTTATGGTCTGATCTAACCAGTGATGGGTTGACCTGTCACCCATGTTGGTGATGACCAGGTCCAATATGTTTTCACCTCTGGTAGGGGAGTTTACCAGCTGATCCAGGGTGTTTGAGTTGATGAATTCCAGGAAGCGTTGGGCCTGGGAATTTGTACTTGAGTAGTTTTCCCAGTGAATGGTAGGATAATTGAAATTGCCCAATATCAGGGTGTTGGGTAGGACCTTCATGTTTTTCAATTACTCCAGAAAGGTGGAGTGGTGATCCTGGGTCATGGAGGGTGATCTGTAGCAGGCCACAATTTGCATTGCAGATTTGCCCGATGTTAGTTGCACATGGATGATGTCAGAGGTATCATGCTGCACCACTAACCTGGAGGTGTAGGTATCCTTGATGAATATGGATACACCCTCTCCTTTTGTGTTTCAGTCCGTGTTCTGTGGATGAAATGTGTGGTATGAGTTGTAGCCCAGTAGAGCTGGGGTGCTCTCTAGAGCCTTGAACCAGGTTTCAGTTACTGCACAGATGTCGACGTTCTCCATGCTGAGGAGTGCTTCGAACGCGTGCATTTTGAGATTTAAACTCCTGCCGTTGAGTAGCATAACCCTCAGTTTTTTGTTAATTGTGCTGTTTATGGAGGTGGGTTTGACTTTTGAGCCTTGCCTAAAAAAGGCACTATGGGGGCAACAAGAGCCTTGGCCAATACTAAAAAGCCTAGTGGTGACAGGTGCAAGCCATCTCTTGCGAAGCAATGCGGCTTGTCAAGCATGTTGTCCTAGGCTGACAGACACTGGATCCCCTTTGAATGACACCAGAAGCTTAGCCAATTGTTGAAATTGATAATGTTTCTTTATACTGAGGTATCATTCTTGGTGAGGGCAGGATGCTACCTAGGGACAGGGTCATACCAGCCTGGGCTGCATGATCAGAGAATTATTCCATGTCTCTTTTCATGTAGTCCAGGGAGGTACATCTCAGGTCATTCACACCAACATGAACAATGACAGAGTCATATTTGTACTTGTTCTGGAGTGACCTGAGTGCTTGTGTTATGTGGTGGATTCTGGCTCCCAACAGGCATCTAACAGTAACCTTCTGCTTGTCTAGCCTAGTGAGTGGGGATGTCAGTGTGCCTGACTATAGAGTCACCTATTACTAGTGTGTTAGGTATGTTATTTCACCTTAAGGGCTGCGATTGTGCGGCACACTGATTTGTGTTTTATGTGTTGTCTGGTTTGTGACGGGAAGTGCAGGTTGTTTGGGTGTCTGCTTTGGAGGTCTCTGATGCTTTTGCAGGTTTTTTATTTAGAGCCTCCGAGTATGATTTTGTGTATTTATGTGTATTTTTTGCCAGTGCTATTTTAGTAGGTCTGTGTGCAGCTGGAGGTGTGGTGCAAGTGTTTAACCTTCTCCTCTTGACTGTCTGCTCCAGTCTTGGGTGGAGACAGCTTAGCTTCCAGTTTGGCTGTATAATTGCATCTCTTGCATATGTTAGTGTTTTGTGGTAGGAGGAGAGGGTTGTTTGTGTACATGAGGCAGTTGTAACATTGCCTCAGGATACCCAGATTCACCAGCTGGACAGGAGAGTGCACCTGAAGTTGCTCTTTGGTCATGCCTGAATAGTAGGGTGAGCTGCTTAGTCGCTTGGTTAGTGAGGGGTGAATAAAGAGCCTTACCCTGCTTGGCAATCAGTGTCAGGGTATATTAGTGCTTGCTATTAGGTGTGAGCAAGTGCTGGGCTGTAAGATTCTTTTTGAGTGCTTAGGTTGAGAGTTAGACTAGTTTCAAGGGAAAAAATGAAGAGGAGACTTAGTAGAGCCCGAAATAATTTAACCATAGCTAACTGGCACTGCCCGGTGTGCAAAACTGTGCAAATGCAGTTTTTATAGTAAGGAAATGAAAGAGATAGAAATTATCTCAAAATGGCCAATAAACTACTAACTTCTGGGCTGGAACCACTCCTCCAGGGACAGATAGGTTGCTCAAAGCTCCCTCTCTCACAGGTGAACAGAGAAACTTCCTTCTATCCAAGTAAGGTATGGGCAACTCAGAAACTAGTATCACAACCCTGAATTCAGCACTAGCCTGAAAACTGTACTATACTAGCTTAGAAAGGTGAGAAACAGGGAATTTCTTTCATTTTGTTTTTGTTTTTTTGAAAAGATAAAGCAAAAACAGTAAAAATTTCACTTAAAACAGCTTTAAACGACTACAAAAGATCAGAAAAGGCTACCACACTTTAGTGTGTAGCCTACAACAGTTAAACAAATTATTTAAACAAAAACAACCTTTTAAAAGTGCAAGCAGTCAAATAAGTACAATATGTGAAAAAACAAGCTTTTAAATCACGATAAACGCTGGAAAATCTGCGTTTAGGTAGAAAACAGTTACGTACAACAAGAAAGTACAGAAAACTGATACTTAATCACTCCAAAGTCTCTCTTCTAAGCTAGAAGGCTTGTATCAGTTTAAGGCTTTCTAGTGCTACCCAGTAGGTTAGTTACAGGAAAGATGGGAAACAAGTGCAGATGCATTCTTTTAAACCAGAAAGTTGAAAGAGATGGACAAACTGTCCAAATGGTCAATAAACTACAATTTCTGGGCCAAGTACCTCTCCTCTCATGGTAGACAGGCTACCTAGTGCTTACCACTCTCACTGATAAGCTAGAAGTCTTTCTTCCAACACAGAAAGGCTTGTGGGGCTCAGAAGCTTGCCAACAGTCCTGGATACAGCAACTCTGTATCTGGACTAGGCTAGTTACACGAAAGGTGGGAAACAAGCAAGTGCAGCTTTTAAACCATAAAGTTGAAAGAGATGGAAAAAAAACTGCCCAAACGGTCACTAGCTACAATTTCTGGGCCAGGAACCACTTCTCTTGTAGTAGATAGGCTACCTAATGCTTACCAGTCCCACTGATAAGCTAGAAGGCTTCCCTCCAACACAGAAAGGCTTGGGGGGCTCAGAAGCTTACAAAGAGTCCTGGATACAGCAAATCTGTAGCTGGATTAGACTAGTAACAGGAAAGGTGGGGAACAAGTACAAACTTAGGCTTTTAAGCCAGCAAGTAGAAAGAGATGGAAAACTGCCCAAATGGCCAAATAAACTACAATTTCTGGGCCAAAACTCACTCTTCCCATGGAGGATAGGCTACCTAGTGCTTACCACTCCCCACTGATAAGCTAGTAGGCTTCCCTCCAACACAGAATGGCTTGGGGGGCTCAGAAGCTTACAAAGAGTCCTGGATACAGCAAATCTGTAGCTGGACTAGACTAGTAACAGGAAAGGTGGGGAACAAGTACAAACATTGGCTTTTAAGCCAGCAAGCTGAAAGAGATGGAAAACTGCCCAAATGGCCAAATAAACTACAATTTCTGGGCCAAAACTCACTCTTCCCATGGAGGATAGGCTACCTAGTGCTTACCACTCCCACTGATAAGCTAGTAGGCTTCCCTCCAACACAGAATGGCTTGGGGGGCTCAGAAGCTTACAAACAATCCTGGATACAGCAACTATGTAACCGGACTAGGCAAGTTATAGGAAAGGCAGGAAACAGGCACAAGTGCAGCTTTCAAACCAGAAAGTTGAAAGAGATGGAACAAAAACTGCTCAAACAGCCAATTGCTACAATTTCTCGGCCAGGGACCACTCCTCTTGTGGTAGATAGGCTACCTGATGCTTACTACTCCCACTGATAAGCTAGAAGGCTTCCATCCAACACAGAAAGGCTTGGGGGGCTCAGAAGCTTACAAAGAGTCCTGAATACAGCAAATCTGTACCTGGAGTAGACTAGTAACAGGAAAGGCAGGAAACAAGCGCAAACACAGACTTTTAAATCAGAAGGTTGAAAGAGATGGAAAAGCTTCCCAAACGGCTAATAAACTATAATTTCTGGGCCAGAAACCACTCCTCCTGTGGTAGATAGGTTATCTAGTGCTTACCACTCCCACTGATAAGCTAGAAGGCTTCTCTCCAACACAGAAGGGCTTGGGGGGGGCTCAGAAGCTTACCAACAGTCTTGGATACAGCAAATCTGTACCTGGACAACACTAGTTATAGGAAAGGCAGGGACCAAATGCAAAATGGGCTTTTAACCAGAAAGTAGAAAGAGATGGAAAAACTGCCCAAATGGCCAATGAACTACAATTTCAGGGCCAAAACCCACTCTTCCCATGGTAGATAGGCTACCTAGTGCCTACCATTCCCACTGATAAGCTAGAAGGCTTCCCTCCAACACAGAAAGGCTTGGGGGCTCAGAAGCTTACCAACAATCTGGGATACAGCAAGTCTGTATCTGGACTTGACTATTTACAGGAAAGGCAGGAAATAAGCTTAGATTTTTTTTTGTTACAGAAAATCAGCTAAAACAGCAGTGAATACAATTCAAATTGTAGTGCAGGCCAGCACACCCAAGTGTGTTACAACACTATGGCAAATACAGTTCAAATAAATGCAATTAAATTAACAAATGACTAAAAACAAGTGCAGAAGGCAGTAAATTAGAAGGCTGCTAACAACCAGTAATAAGTGCAGGGTAAGAGCGACTGAACAGATAACAGCACACAGAAGAGCAACTAAGACAGTTACAGTAAGAGCAGCTGAATTAAAAAAAATATATATATATATATATATATATATATATATATATATATATATATATATATATATATATATATATATATATATTTTTTTTTTTTGAGGGAGGGAACAGAGCAGGATTAAGATGCTACAGGGGTTGTCCTTCCCAAATGCTCTCTTTGTACACAGTAGGAGTGCCTGAAATCAGAATATGATCTCACTGCACTCAGTTGAGTGAGCAAATGAGATGGGCCCAGAAGGAGTATCCAAATACAAATCTACAATAGGGGCGGACAATTTCAAAGCCACCAACATTAACACCAAAACAAGAACAGGGAAGGTGGGTGGGGAACTAACTGTAGAGAGACAGCCACAACTTCAGTTGAGTTAATATTCAGTGAAAAACACAAATAAATAACTTAAATACAGTACTATATGCAAAAGAGCAGATAAAAGTGTACTTAAATTCACTTATAATTCCAGCTGATTTCAGGTAGATGTTAGTCGGCCAAAGCTCTGATATTAAGCAGAAATAACTCAAAATGTACCACTTATATAAGGCAAGAATGTCAGTGATGAGCTGAAACTACCCCCACTGCTATCAATGGCTACACAGAAATTCTAAAAAGTACTCTGTAGAGAGACAGCCACAACTTCAGTTGAGTTAATATTCAGTGAAAAACACAAATAAATAAATTAAATACAGTACTATATGCAAAAGAGCAGATAAAAGTGTACTTAAATTCACTTATACGTCCAGCTGATTTCAGGTAGATGTTAGCCGGCCAAAGCTCTGATATTAAGCCCATTTATATGAACTTGGTATGAGCTTAGAATAAACAATGTAGTAGTTAAGTTAGGAAACTATTACACATGTGATACATCCAATGTGGTTTATCTTGGTTCCTGCATAGATTGTGATGCATTATATGTAGGTAAAACTAGCAGGAAGTTAAGGAAAGAGTGCATGAACATGTATTAAATATCAGAAAATATGATGTTAAAAATGCATTGGCTAGCCATGTTATTGAGTTGCCTTCACATTCTTTCATTTTTTTTAATCTTGAACCAATAGTAAAGGACCAAAGAGGTTTTGTTACAGATGAGTATTTGCTTAAATGTGAATTGAAATGGCAGTTGAAATTCAATGCTACAAGAATGCCAGGCATTAATGAAACTTGTTCAATTAATCATTTGCTGAAGATGAAGCACTTGGAAATGTACTGTTTAAAAAAAATTATATACATGGATTGATATATGTCAGCATCGTCACTTTTCCTGTATTTTTCAAAGGAGTTTTTAACTGTTTCTTTAAAAAGTTTTTAAATAATCTATAGTAGTGAGTGATTGGTTAATTTGATTTTGGAGGGATTTTAAAATGAGGCTTGTTTGTAGTTGTTCTTTGTATTCTGATGAAGTTTTCATTGGAATGAAATGAAATCGCTTAATAAGTTCAGTTTTACAATATTTTGGTGTCCTTTCGCTACCTCTGGGCTTGGACTACTGAGAAGTCTGTGTTTTCGTTGGGCACTTTTTCATTGGTTTTTGGATTACAGCATTCTACCTTAATGTACTATAGTGAATTCCCTAAGAATACCCTCAATGTAACAGCTCCCCCTGACGTTCCTGATGAAAGTTTACAGGAGACCTTATTTTGCAGTTACCTTATATCTGTATCTGCTGTAATCTGGTTCGAATATACAGCGTTGTGCCACCTGACTCATAATCTGTAAATACATTTTCTTTATCTGGTAAATAAACTTGCAATTTCAATTTTGACCACTAGATGCCATTTGAGAATTTATGGACTGTTTGGATTGAAGTACTTACTGTATTACTTAGATCTGTAGTCTTTAAGTCTAAATTCTGATGTATGTTTGATATATCTAAAACCTGCACATTATTCTGAAAGTCAGTGTCTTTTAGTTCTTTGGTTTCTAAAACGGATTAGGCCAGGTAATTCTTTTAACTCTGCTGTTCCAGAACAGTATGTAGAAAATGCTATACACATTCTTAACCTGTCTCTGTGAGTCCTTTGAGTTAGACAGAGTACAAACCGTTAATCCTGCCTATTTTTCTTCCCCATCTCCTGTAATTGTAAAATTACACTGTCTATTGCCTATGTTTTCTTCCTTATGAACTGGTGCCTTATTGTACCATGATGCCTCTCTCTTATATCAAATGAAACCTTTTTCCTGTTGCGCATCGATTTAAATCCTCAAACACTGTACTGTTTGGTCCATTTTCTGTTTAATGTTTGGCCTGTCAATCATGATGGCTATTTTCTGAAGATTAACTGAAATCGGCACTAAAGGGATAACTTTATAATGGGTCTATATTGGTTCACTGAAGCTCATCTTCAGTGAACACCATTGCATCAACACTTACTCAACAAAAATCAATTCCGTGATTCGCTGTATTTTCCAAGGGCAATGAAGTATATGGCCAACTACACAACTTTGCCCTGTAGTGCAATATCAGAGTTGGTATCTATAGTTAAGGGGTGGGGGGTTGGGGAAAGTACCCCACTTGGGTGGGTTTGATTTAGTTACTTTTGGGTTCTGTTGTGTTGTGGGGAAATTGTTTCATTGCCCTTGGAAAATTCAGTGAATTGCAGAAGTGATTTTTGCTGAATACATGCCAATGTAAAGGTGTTCGTAGACGATAAATTTCGGTGAACTAATATAGATCCCTTTATAACTGGTCTTGAAGTATAATTGCCATATACTGTATTAACTCATGTCTGCAAATTCTCATCTACTTTTGTTAATAATGCTATTCACCTTTTTAACATCTATGTGCTGTAATAGATGCCTGCCTCCTAAATTTGTGTCTGAAATATTCTATAAATATTTAGCGTTGTCGCCTCACAGTTAGACGTTGCCCGTTTGATCCTCAGTTAGAGCGTCTTCTGCGTGGCGACATGTGTGAACGGGCGTTCCTTCGTTGAAGGTTGTGCGTTAGGCCCGGCAAGCCAGCACGTAAAACTCTACTGCCAATCATTAGTGGACCAGAGTTCTGCTGTGGCGAACCCTAACCGGGAAAAAGCCGGAAGAAAAAGAAGCTATAATAGTTTATTAAACTTATCTTTCTGTATTTAAGATTTATACCTTTGCATACTCTGTCAGTGTCCTTTTAACTCTCTGACAAATGTGCAATAAAGTACACTGTAATTTGTAAATTAATTAATAAATTAAGCCTGCCCTGTTATACCTTGAGTATACTGAATTGCTACTGATTGTTTAAATAACTTATTTTAATAAGCCTGTTATAAATAATTTTGTCACTTTACCCTTAACTAATGACTGTACAAATGATTCTTTATTTTACCCTTAAAACTAATGACTGAATAATGTAATTCTGTCACTTTACCCTTAAAACTAATGAGTGAATAATGTGAATGATGCAGTAGAAATGTATGAAGTAATAAGCCTGTTGCAAATAATTTTGTCACTTTGCCCTTAAAATTGACTGAATAATGTGAAGCAGAAATGTATAACTGAATATTAATTTTATATTCTGAAATTGGACTGAAATGTACTATACTGAATATGGAACTGAGTATGAATGTCACACTCTGAATCTTGACTAAAATTTACATTATTGGACATCTAAAATAGCTGTGTATAAATGTTATAATATGTAAATTAACTAAAGCAGTACTAAAGGAATATCTTTTGCCAGTGTTACCTAAACACAGATAAAAGCATAACTGAAAACTGATAGTTATATTCTGAAAATTAAATTATTAGCACTTTTTCCTGTCAGTATTGTCTGATCATAGATAAACTGAAAAGTAGTACTGTTGTACAATTGTCTATAAACATGAGAACATTTACAGACAATACCTTTTCTGACAGTGTTACCTGAACACAGATAAAAATATACTGAAAACTAGTACTATTATATAACTGTCTGAAAACATGAAAACATTTACATACTGTATTTAATATCTTTTTTGAAAGTGTTGCCTGAACACAGATAAAACATAAACTGAAATCTGTTAATGCTATTTTCTGGAGGCCAAACTATTAATAACTTTTTGTCAGTATTGTTTGAACATAAATAAAAATATAAACTGAAAACTAGTACTGTTATATAACTTCTGAAAACATGAGAACATTTACATACTTGCATTAACTCATACATTTTAACTTTAAACAGACATTGAATAAATAACTGAAACACATACCCATGAATTCTGCAAGCCTTGCATGGCGTGCAGGATTAGTGCAGGAGCTCTACCAGGCAATATGTCTGCCATGCGATCCAGGAATAGCCTGTAGGGGCATGCATGAGCGCTCCTGCACTAGTCATGCACAGACTTAGCCCTTGTATGCAAATTACCCCATTTGCAGGAGAAATCCATGCAAATGAGGTGCATTTGCAATCCAGGAAACTGGAAACCGGCCATGCAGGACTAGTGTAATCTGTAGAAATGTACTCTGTTAGTAACCGAGTACATTTCTGCAAATTCCAAAACGGAGCCGTGACAGCTCCAAATAAAGGGTGCATATCATTCAGGAAGCATGCCAATGGCCAAGTATAAGGCCACTGGCATTGAAAACAGTTTAAAAAATAAAAAAATCAACTTTTATTTTTTTTAGCCGATCTCAGCTGTTTAAGCGTAGGGCAGCAGCGTAAATGGGATTGGGCTAAAAATGAAACAACCCCCCCCCCCAAAAAAAAGCATTCTAACTAAAATCACTACTCTGCCATTATAGTCAATGGCAGGCAGAAGACAACATGGCCAGTGAGTAGTGGTTGCTAAAGGGGGAGGCTCAGTGTGAGACATGTAACTATGCATTAGCAGGCAATTCTATGCAAATGAGGGGAATGATAGTGAATCTCAGATTTCCCCAGCATGCTAGTCAGTCCCCAACAGAGTAAGAGCAGGAATAGCTTGGTGCAAACCTAGGAGATAGCTGACATCATAGGTGGTGTGTGTCAGGCATACCGTAAGCAGATGTGAGCCCTGTGGCTCAGGTTTGCTCCTAGCTTAGCACAGCTAGACAAGGGTGTGTGTCTGAGTCTGCCTAGCACTCTTTACATTGCATAAGTGTTTGTGTGTGCCGCGCACCGGGTTTTAAAGAAAAAAAAAAGGTAAACCAGGAAATAGCAGCTCTGTGCACATTTGAGCATTGTGTTTGTTCAGCGAACCCCTGGGCTTAAACAGGAAGGCAATGGGAAGGGAAAACAGTAGTAGGAAGTTAATCAAGGAGAACTAGCATAGCTGACAGGTGAAATATATCAGAATCAGCCAATTACACAGGCAGCAGACCAGCCCAGCCCAGAACACTACTATAAACTATACAAACACCTTCTACTCTGGTTTTTCCCACATTCTGCACCACCGGTGTATACAAGAGGGGAAGTTTTAACAGACAAAACAAAAAAATGATAGGGGCTGCAATAGCTATCATACAACAACTTGTGGAAGAGGCAGACGGTGGTAAGGATGTGAATGCTGTTGACCAACCCACAGTGAGGAGACAGAGAAGAGTGTACAGACCCAGGGTAACCTACCAGGGGTTACATGAGCTGGAGATAGTGGAATGCTATAGGGTGGACTGGGACCTCCTATCGCAAATTGTTGAGCTGTGCTGGCCATGCCTGACACACAGTACTAACAGAGAGTGGCCAATGGTTAAGGTGTTAGCCTTGAAAACACAAGGTACAGGGTTTGAATCTCACAAGGGATAATTGGCTAGGCTTAAAATGGCTCACAAGGGCAGTTAGCCTAGTACTAATCTATGAACCTATGAGAGAGGAACCCATCCCAGTGGACACCAAGGTATGTGTACGCCTAAGAATACTAGCTACAGGTACCTTCCAAAGGCCAACTGTGGATATGATGGGGATCTCACAGGCATCAGCATCCAGGGTACTCCACCAGTTCCTGGATGCCATGTCAGCACATGAAGGTGAGCACGTATATTTCCTCAACACCCGTGAGACATTGGCCAGCAATATGCAACTGTTCCACCAAATAGCAGAATACCCTGAGGTAGTGGGTACCGTAGACTGCACACACATGCTCATCAAAGCACCACCCAGTGAGGGCGGTAGAGTCTACATCAACCACAAGGACTTCCACTCCATCAACTGCCAGGTCACGTGAGATGCCCAGGGCATAATAATGAATGTGTGTTCTGGCTGCCCTGGAAGCTATCATGATTCTCACATCTGGAATCTGATGCAGCTGTACCACAGATTTGACAATGGGGACATCCCTGATGGTCACCTAATGGGGGATGCTGGATACGCACTGGAGCCGTGGCTGATGATACCCATCAGAAATGCACACACACCCGAACAAGAACTCCGTAATGAGGCACACACACAGACCAGAATTATAATAGAACATGTGTTTGGGATGCTCAAGTTATGGTTCCGGTGCCTGGACACATCTGGTTGAGCCTTGCAGTACTCACCAGCTACATGTACCCAAATTGTCATCGTATGTGCCATGCTAGACAATATGATCCTGCAGAAACAGCTACAGCAGGAACAGCAGGTGACAGGGCCACACAGCCCCCCACAATTGCCAAGGCCTGCACAAGCAACAGAGTGACTCGGAGGAGGAACAGCCTCAGCCTGCCCCAGTAGGCAGAAGGAGGCATGCCCAGTATGCCCTGGCCTTGGCAAAGAGGCAAAGCATAGAACATACACTGACAAAGGAGGGACACAGGGAATAATACCTCTCTCTGACTCTCACATACAGTAAAAGGGATGCCAAACATGACACTACCTATGCTAAACCATGTGTAGGGAATGTACTATGTGCATCTGACATAGGAAGCCCTGCAACACCACCCTCAATACTGGGACACCCACAACATAAGTGACTCACACATGCCAGTCAGGGAGGTTCACATACCCAACAACAGTCACAGCCAACAGGACAGATGTAGACAAACACAAACAAAGGCTGTGCTATGGCCTCTGAATGATGGCTATGGGTAACCTCCCCCCCAGGACTACACAGACAGACTACAGCAGGTCAGGCAGTGGGATGTTAGTTCTGAAGGGTAGGAAGTCAGAAACTAATATGTAGGTCAATCAAAGCTAAGACCTGTAGTACAATGATATGCCTCTAGTCAGCACGATAGGTTAGAATACAGAATGAAATGGAGTACCTGACATATCAGTACAGTCATAACAAATGTGTACAAGTGTCAGGTGTGCCCCCCATCCTACGTAGAAATGTAATAACAGTCAGGTGTGCCCCCCAATCCTGTGTAGAAATGTAGTAACAGTCAGGTGTGCTCCCCAATCCTGTGTAGAAATGTAGAAATAGTCAGGTGTGCCCCCCAATCCTGTGTAGAAATGTAGAAACAGTCAGGTGTGCCCCCCAATCCTGTGAAGAAATGCAAAACTAGTCAGTTGTGCCTCCCCAATCCTGTGTAGAAATGTAGAAACAGTCAGATGTGCTCCCCTAATCCTGTGTAGAAATGTAGAAACAGTCACATGTGCCTCCAATCCTGTGTAGAAATGTAGTAACAGTCAAGTGCGCCCCCCCAATCCTGTGAAGAAATGTAGAAATAGTCAGGTGTGCCCCCCAATCCTGTGAAGAAATGTAGAAATAGTCAGGTGCCCCCCCAATCCTGTGTAGGAATGTAGAAACAGTCAGGTGTGCTCCCCAAACCCTACGTATTTATGTAGTAATGGTCTGGTGTGTCCCCCCTAATCCGATGTACACACGTCATAACAGTCAGGTGAGTCCCCCTACAACCCTATGTAGAAATGTAGTAACATGTATGTGTAGGTATAATACCAGTAGAGCACAAATGTACAGAGGTGGCCAAGGTAACAGGATAGGTTGTAGCATGTGTACAATATGCAGGTATGTGTGTGTTAGATTGGTGTGTGTTTCATATTGTGTGAGAGTGGTCGGTATGTATGCATGTTGAGGTAAGACCTGATGGCCATGGCCTACTACTGCTGATGATAGGGACAAGTCCTCACACCTGCAGTGCCAAACACAATACCCACCAGTATAACACAAGCTAGCAGTAAGCCATTGCAAATGTATGGTGGTAATATGTGTCACCATCTGAAAGACTGACGTGACATGGCTGTTGGGCTAGATATACAAGCAGTACACAGGGGAAAGTACCCCAGACATACAGTATATATTGTGTCACTGTGAAATGGACACACCCTTGGAATAGTACATGCAGGTATGCATCACATTATCTGGTGCTGTAATAGGGGATACTGATGTTGTCTACTCAAACACTCTCAGATCACAAAAGAGGTAGGACTGATGTATTGGGAAACAGCTGATGTACCTGCACATGCAAGCATAACTGGAATGACCAATGCATATCTGCATGTCCGATGCAAGTAGTGTCGATAGCACACATGCACCCAGCTTATGCAAACACCACCCACAGGTACCTCTCTGGTTGTACCCCTGCTGTGGGGAATGGGTACAATATGACCCCACCTGTATATGGCAATAGCAAAAGAATTCAGCATGCAGTGCAGGTGTCCCATGCAGGTGTGTCACCAGCTGTAGGTAGCACCCTGTCAGCCTCCACACCACCTGATCAAGACTGATAGAAGGTATTGGCATGAACACCTAGCACTGATTCACTGAGTAAGGCTAGCGTGCCGAAACCGGTATGATGTTACTTTGAAAATAAATGGATTCTGCAACAACACTTGGTGCTGGCTTTTTTGTTTTGATACTGAAAGTTTTTTGGCCATTTACACCTGCCATAAGTGTGAGGGTTTCTGTTTATGAACACCTAGTACACCTACCATATCACCCCAGGGGAATATACAGTATGGCAGTCTGAGACTGTAGGACTGACAGAATGCAACAGCCTGCCACATCTGGCCTGCATCAACAGATAATGGCCCACAGGTCTCTGCTAAGGGCCTGTGTCTCACACGTACTGCCAACGCATGTTATGTCATGGACACCCAATTAACAACACAGCACATTCCACATATGCCATATGCATGGCCATGTGGACAAACCACAGTAACATGTCCACCATGTCCCACTGCATGAACTGTGGACCAACACCAACACACAGCCATGATGGGGTGATAACCATAGGGAAAGTATCAGAGAATGTATGCATAATGTAAGGAAGAGGAGAGAATAACAGAGGGGGGTGGGAGCATGGGCAGCATAGAATATGCAAGGTCCGACACAAAGCTGTGTACACACTATCACTGGCTGTAAACACATAAATGGTTGGCTATATACCTGCCCATTTACCACAATAAGAGTAATGTCCTGACTCATGGATACTGCCTCTGGGTAATCTGTGTGAATCTGTACAGCTGTGAGGTATTGCCATAGCAATATAAAGCCATACTGTCATGTTGATGGATGTACAAGTATGGAATCCCCTGCCAGCACTGTACTACGGTGCTGAACTGGATACACAGGCCCAGTAGCAAGTGTATGCAGCTCCTCCTACAGGATGGCATAACCTACCATGAATATGTAGGCGTCTGCCCACAATACCACACACAGCTGCAGTCACCCTTGTCCCCAAGACATCACTGTGAGAAGGAATGTCCACCTGACAGTATATGAGGACAGATAACATCACAATGTATAACAGTACACATGTCTGAATATCTCTGCTAACAGCAGTACCATGTAGCTGAAGCAGCACAGACACAATCACCAACAGTACACACTATCCCCTGCACACTTTGTCCCCATATTGCCAAATTATTGACGGATATCCTGCAGAAACAGTTCGCTACGTGTAGGTGTACAACACAAATGTCTGCACTGGAGTACAAACAACCTGGAATTGATCCACACATGCAATACAGAAGGGCATACTGGGCATGCTCACACACTTAGAGAAATGAAGGCAATGTCAGACAACAACATACTGAAAGGTCATACTGGGCATGCTCACACACAAGCACATGTCTGCAAACAACAGTGGACCAGACATATCTGGCAGTTGCAGATGTTAGTGCAGACACTCTTCAGTATGCACTCATGCTTTGCACACACAGTGGATAGGAATACAGACATATATCCAAGGGCAACACACTATAATAAGCCAAAAGTAGATGTACATAGATGTGTGGAAGAGAGTGACTTTGACAAGGAGCCATCCAGGGCTGTCCCACCCAGCACACAGCCAAATGGCTACAACCACATGAGGTTCAGATGTCACTCACTGTAGATACTAGCCACCAGTATCTATTAGCATTACAGACTATGTGGTGCACGTGATAGCTGTGCAACATGACTGTACAATGAAGTAGTCATCTAGCAGCTGTATACACGTACCTGTGGAATATGACCCTGCGTGTGCCTACATGTGGTGTGTCAACCTCTAGATGAATGGATTACGACCCATGCACACACACTGCCCTCCCCATAGCCCCACTATAACAAGCCTGCTGAGGTAATCCACTGTAAAATACACCTTTGGGAAAGTTGTAGCCCAATAATCTCTGTGGCGTGTCCTATAACTGCTACTGCTGTAGTGTAATAAATTAGTTAGGTAGGACTTCCAATCCCAGACATGGCAACTGTGTGTGTGTGTGTCTGTCTCTGTCTGTGTAAAGAGCAATGCTTTTTAGGTTAGTCACACTCACTACACTTCAAATGCCCTACTTTGGCAATCCTGCTGATGCCATTCACTCTAAGATACACCTTTGGGGAAGGAGTCCTCCTGTTATCCCTGTGGTGTGTCCTATACATGCTTTATGCTGTAGTGTGATGTAGAACTCTGGTAGGGGTTTTATCCCCACACAGGGCAGTTATAGATGTTTTGTGTGTGTTCCCATGTCTGTGTAGGGAGCAATGCATTTTAGGCTTGTCGCACTCACCACACTTCAAATGCCCTACTTTGGCAATCCTGCTGATGTCATTCACTGTGAAATACACCTTTGGGGAAGGAGTACTCCAGTTATCCCTGCGGTGTGTCCTATAACTGCTTCATGCTATAGTGTAATATAGAACTCTGGTAGGGGTTCTATCCCCACACATGGCAGATGTGGATGTTTTGTGTGTGTTTCTATGTCTGTGTAGGGAGAAATGCATTTTAGGCTAGTCACACTCACTACACTTCAAATGCCCTACTTTGGCAATACTGCTGATGTCATTCACTGTGAAATACACCTTTGAGGAAGGGGTACTCCAGTTGTCATTCACTGTGAAATACACCTTTGGGGAAGGAGTACTCCAGTAATCTCTGGGGTGTGTCCTGTAACTGCATAGTATTGTCATGTAATAAACTAGTTAGGTAGGAGTTTTAATCCCAGACATAACAGGTGTGTGTGTTTGTCTTTGTAATTCATATCCTGTGTGGAGGTGGGTGGGAGTGTGCAACAACTGGACTCAATGGGAGCGGGTTTTGCAAATTTCTTATAAGGTGGCAGTTTTATCTATCACAATGTCCACCATATAGGGATAACAGATGTAAAATAGCCGAGAAGCTAGGGTGCATGTCCATACCCCTACATGTGACATCAAGATCAGGAAAACAAAGTGAGCAACTCTAGTATTACCCAGATAACACTCTCAACCCATGTCTCACACACACACACACACACACACACACACACACACACACACACACACACACACACACACACACACACACACACACACACTTGCCTAGGCAACCCATCACCTAGCCTTGTATAGCCATCTGCACAGTTGACCACTACACTCCCATGAAGCAATGCACCCATGCATGTCAGTACTGGCACCTGTGTCTGTCTGTGTGTGTTGCATGATGCATATGACCAGATTCACACTCACTACAACCCCCATTGGCATACTGAAGCATGCTGTCTGATGTCAGATACCTCCACATACCCTTTGCCCATATAACCTCCATATGACCCTTGTGGTGCATGTGATACATGCACAGTAATGTGATGTGATAATCTCACTAGTGATGATTTGTATTCCTGGCCCTGGCAAGTGTGTCAATGTGTGTGCATCCCTGTGAGAGTGTGGCTGTGTTGATGCTGGCACCTGTTCATGCAGACAGGCATGTGTACTACACCTACCATATAGCTACCATATCCCAGATGCAGATGTCACTCACCATCACATATACATTTTGAGGGCTCCTCAATATGTATCCTATATGGCCCATCCAATAACTGCATAGACATGTGATAGCACTACATAGTCATTAGGGGTTTTCTACCCTGTACTGGTAGGTGTGTGACACAAACATGCTTACATTTTACTCTCCCACCCCTCCCTGACTTTTCTTTGCCTCTGTCTGCCTCTATCACTCCCTGTCTGGTGGATGTGGAGTCTTACACCTTGTTTGCTTAGGCAGCAGCATATGTATTGTAAGTGTTGCTCATGATCAGTTGACAGCCTCTGCATGAATTGCAGCCCTTCTCTAGCTGATTGGATATGGAACAGCTGTGGTAACATTCCCATAGCCAATTGCATGGAAACAAACTCCAATATCTAGGAACATCATGTTGGTGTTGGGCCTTTACAGTCACTGTGAGCAGGAACTCGATCCATTGTTTGGCAAACAGATCTCAGATGGATTGGGGGTCTACCTCTAACAACATACACTGTGGAAACATGCAACACACAGGAGGGGGATGTGCCTGACCTGACTACAGACTGCAAGTGCTGCTATACTGCATTTAGAGTAATGTTGGTTTAACAGGGTGTGTGTAGATATGGCTGGCCTACGTTTTAATAGCTGCCATGTCAGTGCTATGTTTATGAGGAAACCCCCATCTGTAGGGTCATCTTGCAGACTGGGCAGTGTGTGGTGCCTTTTGTTTTATGTGTTGCCCACAGAGCACCTATCTGTGAACTGCAGAAGCTAGTGTGTGGATTGCAGTCTGCAGATAGTGACAGCCATGAGAGTTACTGATTTCATATCCCTCATAGGACATATGTTGCAACAAGCCCTGTTACAACAGTAAATGTATGAGAGTAGCACAGCAACATGTCAATATTGGCCCTGTGTATGTCCAGCCACAATCCTGTCAACCTTTGTACATATGTTATGCAGTAAGAGGTGCATATGTGCTGTGCACCATAATTAGTGCCATCATATCTGGTAAGCCAGTGAGATATCAGACTGCTACACATGTTATGTGTAGTAGGGGTTACATTTTATGACATAATCTGGACATACTGTGGTGGTGTGTACAGTACTGAGGTCTGTGTACTCATGGTGATTGTCGAGACTGTGTGTATTGTTAATATGTACTTTGGCCTGTGTACAGACTGTAGTAAGTGTTATTGTTCTTGGTCCTGTTCTATCTGATGTTACATGCTGCTGTCCCATACCACAGACAGGCTTTGGACCACACTGTGTAGTGGCCCAGTATATGTAGGGTTTGTGTGTGAGTGGCACATATGAGGATGGCGTTGAACAGATAGTCCATACACTGTAATATTACGCTAGCTTACCATATATGTCTGTGTTCACATTGGTTGCGGTTATGCACTTTCACACATGTGTATCATACTCTGTGCTGTGACATGCCTGTAGAGCCTGCTATACATGCTGGTACATGTGCATTCACCCATAGGAAATGTAGGCCAGTGTTGAGCCAGTCTGCCTGTAGCCTCCACGGTGCATTGTTACATGCCTAGCAGCTAAGTGTATTTACCCAGTGATATGTCATGTCCAGATACTTGCCAGATGTACTGCTGCCAGGCCACCATAACAGTCATGTATGTCAGACAGAGCAGTGGGATGCTGTACAGATGTACGTCAATATTTAGTGGCTAGTATGTGGCCATGACACCTGTGTTCCAGCTTTTATCATATGTCAGGACAGACAGGGGTGTGTGAATGCATAACCTATGGGGCAAATGTATACTAGTAGTTACGTGTTATTCCCATCTACATGGCTAACATCCACATTGTCAGGCTTGGTCCACATGTCTTGCAGTAAGGGGTTCTGTGTATACCTCTGGACTGTCCAGAGTGTGTCAGACTGTCCACATATATTGCCCAGTATCTCTGCTGTAGTCCACAGGAGCATTATATGCTAGCAGTGGTACTGTCCCATGATGTTCCTAGGATGTCTGTCAGTAGCCAATGGCACACATGATAAAAGCAGATATGGCCTCCCACACACACCATGTCGACGCTGCCTTAAGGTATCTAGACGTACATTACCATACAATCCACCTTGGGTAAATGCAGGCCTACTGCATCCTGCCTTACAGACTGTTCTGTTTGTCAGTGTGCTTGTGATGGTGCCAGTTATGCCTTGTTATGTAACAGCTACATCCCATAGTGTCAGCTGAGGTCTTTACCCCCTAGGGATTGTGTGCAGAGTATAAATAGAGGCTGCTGAACTATACATTTGCATTACTTACTGTTGATTTTTTGGTATCCTGTGGCCCAGTCTATCTTTACTATTGTACTACATGAAGGCCTCGGCCTGGACAGCAACATGTGTAAACCTTTCAAGACTACTGTATTAGTAAAACTGTTTCACAGTTGCATAACTCTGTGTATATGGATGTCAGTGTCTAAACAGCAATTTGACTTGGTATATACAACTGTAATAGTACACAAATAAAGCTTTCCCATTTATGCAAACCTGTGTGTGGTGTTATATCCTTTCACCTCTCTGTGGGTATATGTTGCAGGCAATGATTGTCATTTGTATGGGTGGCTCATACAGTTTCCTGTTCCATATTGTGTGCACCTTCTACATATGTATCTTACTATACATATCTCTGCATGTGTATGTGTAGTTACATATATATCTATATATATGTGTATTGGTCCATGACAGAAGAATGAAACACCGGATCAGTGATGACCACATCACCGACAGGACATCTCTGAAACCAGACATCCCCGACAAAAGTAAGTCAAGTAATAATGGAACTGAACACATTTCCATTCCGGTAATACACACAAAAAACACATTAAAATGTGTATAGTTGGGGGGCAAGCCCCCCTGCACCCACCATGTGGGGAGATGCACCCCCCACAACCCCCTTCTTAAATATATCAACTTTGAGATCACACTACAGTGAAAGAATGTGACTAACTCCCATTCTGACTACTCACCATTGTCGGGGATGTCTGCTGTCAGCAATGTCATTTTGGCGATGTGGTTGTCGGTGATCCGGCGTTTCATTCTTCTGTCATGGACCCATGTATATACATATATATATATATATATATATATATATATATATATATATATATATATGTATATATATATATATATATATATATATATATATATATATATATATATATATATATATATATATATTTATAACTGTATCTGCATATATGTGTCTGTGTATATGTATCCTAGGGATGTTGATAGCTTCGACATTGTACATTCCCTATGGGAGCCAGACTGTACTGCATGATATGTTACTGATACCAGCCTGACATCATACAGGTGGGATACTGTAACATCTTGTGCCCAAGTATGGCAGGTCGTGGTTATGGGATCTGCAACATTTGGTAGTGTATTGCAGGGCAGACGTGTTTTGCTGTGGGGGGGTATACCTTTTCGTACAAGACGTATGTTGATTGGGGCTTCTCAACCCCATTAACGGTGCATGTGGACATATATCTTTTTGTTATGTTTCTATTGTTATCTACAGACGTATGTCCATATATACATATATATATATATATATATATATATATATATATATATATATATATATATATATATATATATATATATATATATATATATATATATATATATATATATATATATATATCTGCTTACATATATATAACTTGCTGTATATATATAGACATATAGATGTAGACATGTATATCTATAGATGTATGGATTTGTATGTACATATGTTTATATTTATATATATATATATATATATATATATATATATATATATATATATATATATATATATTTCTATATTATATCTATATTTACATATATAGATATGTTTTATCTATGTAGATATGAATATATACATACACACATTTACACATACATGTTGGAATACATTCCCTGTGCTGTTGTATGACTGGGCTGGATGATATGTTTGTGAAAACATCAGGGTTACATATATTTGACATGGCTTAGTCATAAATCACTTTGGCTATGATGTGCAGAGTTCTGGGTTCGAGCCTTGCAGAGGCTGTTTATTTTGATGCTGGACAGAACAAGGGCCGCTAGATACAGAGTGATTAAGACACTTTTGAGCAGTTGTAAGTGGGTTTGTATGGGTTTGCATGGAGTTAAGCACTGCTAACTTCTGTTTTTAGTGTCTTATACTCAGGTTCTAAATTGCTTAACCGGTGTAGGCATTGCTTACCCCGACCCTGCAAACAGACTTAAACCCACTTACTGCTGCTTAAAAGTGCTTACTCCTGCTTACCCCCACACTAATTTATTTAAAAGAAAAGAAAAAAGGGTTTATAGGAAAGTGGTGAAAATGGGGCACAAAGAGGGAAAGACAGTAGGGAAAATAGCTAGGGATGTGCAGGAAAGGTGTGGGGAAGGTCCATAGCTGCTCATTTCTTCTACAGCAACAGCTGTGCATATACAATGAATTTGGAGGTAGATTTGGACACTCAAACCTCTGGAAGAGGGGTGAGGACAACAATAATAAGTTGTGATGCCAATTAGACCTGATTACATGTGTCCAGTAGACACATGTGTGAAATGGACAGCTATGTATGGGGTGAGATTTTTTTTGGGGAACAGATTGCCCTTTTATTTTTCAGGTGAGAGTGGGATGTTGGGGAGGGATAGTAGGTATATTTGGGGAGGTAGTATGGGTAGGTTAATAGACAAGACAAACAAGACACATACAGGTGAAGTATGTGACACATATGGGGGTAAACACCTTGATGGGGAGCGGTGTTGGGAAATTGGAAGCCTGTGAGCCCCCTAGTGGAAACAGTGTGACTGAGGTCTCCACCCATGGGCAGTCACCACTGCACCTTCACAGCCCCAAAGGTGGCTGTGCTGGGAGCTGAGTCGCAGAGCCAGGCTGACCCTGTAGTTGTGACACGCAGCCCTCAAGCTGGTGTAGCAGTTCACCAAACTGCTGGTTGAGTTCTCTATGCACCATGACCCAGACCTGGCAACTGGTGACAGGTTCCTCTCTGTGCCCTCTCCCAGGGGTCGTGAGCCCCATCCCCTGAGGTGGTTTCACCTGAAGATGGTGCAGGACCAACGGACAGGGAGTTCCTGGGTTGGGCCCCAGACATGCTGGTGTCCAGTGCCACGGCCAGCTGAGGTGGAACTAGTTTTTAGAGTTTATTGGATTAGTATTAATAGTTAAACACATTTCACGAGTATAACAGCATCGGTTATAGATAACTTATAACCAGCCCACTTAGACATAACATAGCAACACAGAACAACAGCATACAATACATTATGGGACAGTGATAATATAAATAGCATAGCATGCAGGGTACATTGATGAACCAATGCCACCAATGTTGGAATAATTGCATGCACATGCATGCAATTACTATATTTATTAAACAACACAACACATTATTATAACATTATTCATTACATACGGTTGGCATGGGTATATTGTTGTTTGTTATGTATGTAGATATGGAGATGTCACAATAAACAACTAGTATATTCTTGTAGCCACATTTTCCTTTCTAGTGCTGTGTGTTATCTGTACCTTACAAGTCTTACTACACCTACCTAGAGCCTTAGTTTGATATGTGTGTCATGGGCATCCATCATTACGAACTGGTTTAACTGCAGTATACACCTCTTACCAGATATACCCTTGGAGGGAATGTTTGTTAACACTAACTAACTGTTTCTGCACATACTCCCAGATTCTGGGTTGATTTTTTGCACATAGCTATTCAACTCTTTCTGCACAGACTCTGGCCATGTGTTGACCACATGTAGGTGTACCGGGACATATCTAGAATATTGCTCTCTTTAACCTTTCGTGACTTGACACACACATATACATGCTTTAGTACACAGTTATATTATGTAGCACAGTATGGGTGACAGTTATCAGTGATACCTTATTATTCAGAGAAAATGCAACACTCACAATTCCCTACAATACCAGAGTAAATATTACTAGAACATGGTATAATGGTTTTTATTTCTCAGCACAGTGTTTGTATCCACCGTACCTGTGGGAGCAATGTATCTTAGCACTACCTGAGTGTTGCCACACAAAGTTCCAGATTACACATTAGTATTATGCACATACATCTCACTGTTACTGTAACACACTCTGGTCACAGCTGGACAACATGGGGGTGTAGATAGGACATACTTGGCTTATTACTCTCCTAACAATTTTGGGTGTTGCTACAGTGACAGGTTTGTTCTCATAGATGTTTGACAATCACTTGTATTCCCTGTTTGCTGGCTAAACATCTGGGATCATCCCACAGACTTACCAGGGGGACAGGGGCACAGGCAACAGATATGGGCCCATATACTGGACATTCTGGTCTCATCTGTACAGTTATGGGGTAAGATTCTGTATGCAGCCTTCTTCTACTCCAAGGATTCAGACCATGGCTGTGTCTGCTACAACTTAAACACTGTCCATCAGAGTTGTGCGTGCTATATAGATATTGCTGTATATCTCCTGTCTGCTTTCTGTCTTATAATTCTCCTGTGCTTTTGCCTTCTGACCTTGTATTACAACAATCTTATACAGATTTCCTAGACAGTTATATTTTGTAGGACAGTGTGGGTAACAGTGATGAGTAATACCTCATTATTCAGTGCAACTGCATCAGTCACAATGCCATACAATACCAGTGTAAACAGTACCAGAACAGGGTATCATTCTTGTACTTCTGGGCACAGTGTTGGTATTTGACAGACCTGTGGAAGAAATGTTTGCTAGCACTACCTGAACATTGCCAAACACAGTACCAGATTCCACATTACTATTTTGCACATACATCTCACTCTGTTACTGTACACACTCTGGCCACAGCTTGCCAAGATGGGGGGTGTAAATGGGACATACATGGCTTCTTAGTCTCATAAGGTTTTGGGGAATTGCTAGTGTGTCAGCTTTGTTCTCATTGATGTGTGTCAATCAGTTATATTTCCTGTTTGCTGCCTATACATCTGGGATCATCCCACTGATTTCCCAGGGGGACAGGTTGACAGGCAACAGATTTGGGCCACTTTACTTGACATTCTGGACATATCTGTATGGTTGTGGGGTATGATTCTATATGCAGATTACTACCACTGGCAGGATTCAAACCATGGTTGTGTGTGCTAAAACAACAGTTCACATCTCAGTTGCATGTGCTCTTCAGATTTTGTTGTCTGCCTTTCCCCTGTTTTCTGTCTCTGTGTCTCTCAGTTGTTCTAAATGGCATCTGGGGATTACACCAGTCTTATACAGGCATTCCTACACATTCTATTTATGCTGCATGGTGTGGGTAACAGTGCTTAATACAACAGTGCTATTAAGTGAATGCAAATCTACATTACCATATGATACCAGAGTATACACATGCAGTCCAGCAGTTATACCTTATTGTCAGGCTATTACGCTTTTATTTACATACATACTATAAGATTCTCTTCCTGCCATATACTCCGGTGTATGCAATATTTGTCTTAAGGTTTTATACAGGCAATTAATTTACGAATACTTTTAGATTTATTTCCTATGACAGTACATGCAAGAGTATTACTGACCTGCCTCAGATCACAACCTCTCCAGGCGACTGCCATGGGCCTCCTGGTTCACGGCCCACTTGATTGCAGCTGTGGAGGACATAAGAGGAATATTTAGCCATACATATCCATGATATACATGAGCTGGCAATTATTACACACATAGTGGGGTGATACTTACACATAGCTGGGACATCCCCTGCTGGGTTCTAGCCTCTTGGATCCACTGCTTGAAGAGGTCCCCCTTATGCTGCTTCAGGTCAGCATAGTGATGCCTGACCTGCTCACCAGTTCGGGGTATGCCAGTGGCACTGGTGAGGTCACAGGCGAGATGGTCCTAGGCATCCACCTTATACTGGGAGCCCTGGTACTGACCCTACAGCAGTCTCTGCTCATGGCCTTTGACAAGGAGTCCTGCCATGACTCTGGACTCCTGGATGCACTAGCGCTCTACCCGAAAGCACACACCATCTCCCATTCCTGACATGGTGCCTGCAAGGGAAGCTACAACCAGTTATGAGATGTATTTCCACCTCTTGGGTTTAAGTAGGGATGATTTCAAGCACTTTTTCGTGATTGGCCAGTTTTGAAAGGCTAAGCTATGGGCAAACCTGCTTACCTAAGGTTGGCATTGTTTAAAGGGATATAACACTGGGCACATTGAGTTAGCTGGTCTACACATTGCTTACATCTCCTAAGCTGGCCTGTGCAATGCTTAGCATTGCTTACATTTGAGTTTGCATTATATTTTCTTTTTGGCATTGATTTATTATTCATTACATGTTATATGTATGCCTAGTATCCATGATTCATGTGTACATACACTGCATGGGGTCCTTGTGTTTTCTTGGGGACTTCAACACTCTATTACAATTACACCTGACTTCTGGGCTTACTGCTGTACTCCAGTTTCCATATTTATGTTATGTAGTGGGTTATGGAACGCATGTCTGTAAACTGCTTCCTTTCACAGATTCAGTTTGATTTTACTATAGTGAAGACTTGCTTGCTAATACCTCATTTGTCTGTGATGGCTTGGTGGTTAACTACTGTGACTATAGTGTAGAGTGTCCTGGGTTCAAGACCTGCAAGGCTGTTTATTTTGTTGCTGTGCAGAACAAGGGCCATTGGATACAGAGTGATTAAGGCAATTTTGAGCAGTTGTAAGTGGGTTTGTGTGAGGGTAAGCACTGCTAACCTCCTGTTAAAGATGTTTGCAGAGAGTAAGCTTCCAAATTGCTTAACCTATGTGAACTTTGCTTACTCCTGCGCAAACAGGCTTAAACCCGCTTACTAGTGCTTACATATGCTTACTACTGCTTATTGGTGCTTAAACTTGCTTACCAGTGCTTTATTCATTATGACACTGTGACCGCACATGTGCATTTAATGCAGTACTCCAGTTCACAAATATATGTTATTTAGCGGGTTATGCAACAAAAGTATTGGTCATAATGTTCTTTGCCATGGAAAATGGAATGTGCTGCAGTGGGACTCGAACCGGGGATGAAAATAAAATAAAAGTACAGAGACAGCAAGGCTTAAAATAAACCAATTTTTAATACACAAAAGAACAAGTTAAAACAAAGTAAGCGCTTTCACGGTTCTCACACCACTTCATCAGGTGTGACAACCGTGAAAGCGCTTACTTTGTTTTACATTGTTCTTTTGTGTATTAAAAATTGGTTTATTTTAAGTCTTGCAGGCTTGGTACTTTTATTTTAGTTTAATTTACTTGTTTTTATTGTACTGTTCTGAGTCGTGTTGTTGTTTCTTTTTACTTTACTCTAATCTGGAATGCCTGCTTGTAAGGCGAATGCTCTGTCCACTACACTACTGCTATGCTGTGTCATTTGCGTATATCTTCCTTGTTATCCTCTTCAGCCATTTAAGCTGCATTAACTGTAGCTAAGCATTTTGCATACCCACGCACCTACTGTTAGCTTTAATTGGAATTTTAATAAAAAAAAAAATAGGGTTTGTCCATTTTATTTGTATTTACTTGCTGTTGTACACTGGGGGGATTGTTGGTGGGGAATTGCGGACACCTATGAGTGGTCTCACTCATTTCTTAGGCCTTTCTGCTGTTCTTCATTGTGGCAGCGTATATATTCTGAGAGCTCTTCTCACAGACATGCCCCCTGCACTCTTACATGCTCTGCGTAAGATTAGGAGCTCAGGCAGCACGCCTCATTAATATGCATGGTGTGCTGCTGTCCTGCTCCTAAATGGCTGCTTCCATGCAGGACTAAGCTAGTCCTGCACAGAAGATTAGTAAATCTGGGAGATAGACAGTTGACTTTCGCACCACAGCTTTTGCCAAATTTTACTCTGCATTGTCCCAGTCACTGATGAGGTATTGGAAGACCTGCTTTATTGTCCAAGTGTCCTTTGTATAGTTAGGTCTTTTAAACCTCATCTTTTCATCTCTTGTGCAATGCTGGGTATCTAAAGTTCTTGAATGTATTTAGTATCATGTCCTTAAAAGAGGATTTGCAGGTTTAACAATTATAAACTGACAGCACTGCTTGTTGCCCTGACTTTATGTATACTATTCTGCATGAAATAAACAGTTGCTGCTAATAAACTCTTGCAAGTCTGTAAACAAACTGATTATGGAAAGGCTGTAACTTTATGATTAAATCAAACTGAAACCTCAGTGATATTACTTTACCTGTCATAACTTCAAATGAAACTAAACTAGTAATCCAACACTGTATTGATATTTTAACATTTTTTTTTTTCATTTCTGCACCTTTATAAAATTATTCTTAACTGTTGAACTTTATAGGTTTAGTCTCTTGACCCTCCAGTCCTAACATAATTTTCTGTGTGTGAAACTCTACCCACTGTCTTAACATAGCCATTTCTGTAGCTGACATAATTTAACTTTGTAATACTACTGAATGCTGTAAGGATTTATTATTATTATTGTCTACAGTTTTATTGGATAAATAGTAAGAACTATAACTGCATAAACTATTACTAAGAATACTGTCTTTAATTCAGCTTGCTGAGCTGGCCTATAATCTGACCTGTTGTGCTTGGTAAACTGCAATTTCTGCATGAAATATATACAGCTTTAGACTGATTACCTAGACACCGTCATTACTAGAGTTGAATCAATCTCATTCTAGAAGTTTACTTGTCTGTTTTATACAAGTATGTGAAGTTTCTTTATCTGTAAGTTTACTTGAATGTCATTTACACAACTATGTAAAGTTTCTTTATACAGTAGGCACATTTATTACTAGAGTTGAGCTAATCTAATTCTAGAACTTTATTTGTCTGCCCTTTATACAAGTATAACATAGTTGAAACTGTGGCTTTAATGACAGATAATATTTATGATGCACTATTTTCATTCATGAGATCTGAACATTTGACTGTACTGTCACTTTTAAATTGTAGCATTGACTTTAAATTTTACATTCTGTAAACTAGCAAAACATCAATATATTATGTATGCATTACAACACCATATTACCATAATACAAAGCTCTTAACAATGTCAGCTAAACAGAACAATAACAAAACATTCATTTGCCAAATCTCTAACTGTAAACCCTTTATTCTGCAAATTAACTTGACTGTCATTTCTGGTATACCCTACACAACATAAATGCATACAGTTACCATTTATTTCTAACTGACTACACCCAATATGTCTTTCTGAGCACTTTAGCTGTGTCATCTAAACTGGCATTTATTTTATATTTAACCCATAAATCTGCATGTTTCTGATGCAACCAACATTTCAAATGCTATACATTTGGACAATCTACTGCATGCAGATTCTTACAAGTGTAATCTGTGTGCACTACTGTACATTCTGTAGCATTTTTATTTTTCCATAAAATTTTGTTACTGAAGTCTAAAACAACATATACCGCTGATAACATGTCCATACCTAGTAAGGAGCTGTTACACTTCAAACTGTTAGCTGCTGTAATGTTTGACCCTTTAAATCCTGACAAAACTACATCTCTGTTCTCTAATAAAGGTCTATCTTTAACTGAAGTTGATTTGTCTGTATTAATCAGTACATTATTTCATATTTTTTCTGTAAGCAATGAAATATTGTCATTTCATTTAACCTTAAATAATGACAGATAAATGCTCTGGTTTGGTGTTGGACTGCCGCACCCTTTATAGATAAGCTGAAAATCCTTTGTTATAGAACTAACAAGAACACTGACTTGAGCTATGGAATGCATTCTTTCCTTACTTTACTCTGAAACAGTAGTTTGTGATGAAGTCTGTATACTAGTTACTTTATCAGACTGATGAAAATCTGCACTGTTATCCCCCTCAGTGCAATACTTGCCTTGGCTTGTACACTGATTGTGTTTTTGTCTATTTACCATATTGCTACTTAACTCTATACTTTGAATTACATGTGTTGTAGCATTTACACTGATGTATAAAACTGTCAATCAGAATTACTGACAGAACCTGAGTCATTCTGCAAGTTATAAGATAGTAAGTCTGTTCTATTTTACTGCTGTGATTTAACCCTTTTGCGTCTGGAAAGATGCAATATTCCTGAACTAATAACTTTTAACTTTAAATAAACATTTCTGGAACACATTTTTTAGACTGTTTTACCCAGTTTTTAACTCTAAATGAAATATTTACTGGTGTCTTAACTGTAGAAGTATTACTTAACGTGTTTATACAAATGACTTTTACTTATGAGTTTAAACTTTTCTGAGCTGTTAGCTAAAAACTGCATATAAAGTGTTATATAACTTTATGATTGTGGAAGAAAGTGTTGTGTCGTCTGCAGCTTTTTAAACTTTTTCTTGCTTGTTGTGTGATGTCACTCTGTAAACTTGAAAGGGTACTTTTTCATTATCGGGGCGACAGTTAAAGATACAGTGCTGCTTTTTTCAAAGCACATCATGTTTACTTCCAGAAATAGTGATGTGTGGTCAGGAAATTACTTTTCTCAAAATAAAAGCATAAATTATGTACCCATAAGCGGATCATCACATTGATTAACAGCTATGTTGTATGAAGAAACAGTAATGCATATAAGTCGATGGCTCCAAGGGAAAGTTGTCTGATCAACAATCAACATGCATGGCTTGTCTGGTAAGTGTTGTTCGGTAGATTAATAAATACAGTAAAACTCTAGGATGCTGCCATGACCCCCATTCAAAACAGTAAACCTACATGGGTCAAATGGTAAATGCACAGCTTAGATGTCACCTCTGTTTGGAAGGAAACCAGTGTCATGCCTCTTATAGCAAGGTCACAACATTGTGAGAAACAGGACTGACTTCCCATTCAATGACATACTGTGATACAGTTCCAGCTCTGTAGGGTGCAAAATCTACAGTAAAGTCAAACTAGAATTGGTTTGGGATGAAAAGAACAAAATGAGATAACGTTTGGTACAGTAGACATGGCTTAAAACATATTTTACGTGCAGGCGGTATAGCTCTGAGTTGGAATACATAAGAAGAAAAATAAAATACAAATTTGAAAGAAACATAATTTGACTGGTTGGATGAAATTGCTTTACAGTGGATTTGTAATATTTAGCAGGCAGTGACTGCTGGCAAGCATTTCAGGTTTATTAAAAAATAAATAAACTTTGTTATTGTATTTCAATAAGTTCAGCCAATGAAATGCAAGAAGCCTGCTTCTCCCACTGTACGCCCTTGGAGTAATTTCCAGCATGCCTACAGATATCGCCATTAATCCTACATTATAAGTTTAGAAAATACACAGTGGGAAGTTATGATTTTGAGCTATTATACTGTTCATATTTGCTGCATTTATTTATTACAGTTGTTAACCTGGATAGTGGGAGAAACTGTTTACACAAGTGCACTTTTTACTGCCATATACATTGTACCCTTGAAAGTTTATGGAGATGGTGAAATACGTAGCTGTAAACTGGATAGTGTTTTTTTATTTTGTGAAGGAATACCACCAAATGTTGTAGATTTTCTGAAGTAGTGCTGGTATGCTGAAGTTCTTTGAGGCTTTTTCTGAAGTAAATGCAGCTGCACTTCAATTTGTTTAACAGCTGCAGTTACTGTATATAGAGGTACATATTAATGGTGTCTTACCGAAAGGTCTGCTCTGTAAGGAGTAACTGTAGTTCTGTTGGCTGTGGCCTTACTCTACATAGAGTTTACTATTTTTCTTCTGGAAAAATGCTGGTGTGCAGCTTTAAAGTCTGTTATGAAACAGTTGCTGTAGTTACTGATAAATTGGAAAAAATTTTACTGTAAATACAAATGTCTTAGCTGAATTCTGAAGAAGTGTTCTGAATGAACACTGGTGCCTGTAGTTTGACCGCTGATAAGGTTGCTTTGAATGAAACAATGTTATTTTGTAGATTGCTCTGTAGAACACATAGTTTGACTGCTGATGCAAGGCTGCTATGGGGTTTGGGGATTTACTTTTACTGCTACCACCCCCCAGTCATATAGGCTTGCCATTGAAAGAACTAATAAGACTCCAGTATACTGGAATTGACTGGAAACAACTGAAATGAGATTGGAATGAAAGTCTTTATCTGTTAATTACCCAAACTTGTGCTGAACAGGTGCCAGTCTCTCCTTTATGGGCCAAGTCTTTTGCACTTTTCAGAATGAATTCTGCAAACACTGCAGTTCAGTTAATAGGGCTTTATTAGGTGATAACAATATTCAAATATCCAAATACTGTCTTCAATTACAGTTTGCAGAAATTCTGGAATGCTGGTTAACAATAACAGTGCTGATACATATATCCAAAGTTTCTGCATGCATATTCTGATAATATTAACTGAAACCATTTTTTCTTCCTGAATAGTATGAATATTTAACCTGATTTCTGTACTCTGGTTTGAGTGTCTGTTCTGCAGTTTAAAAGCTAACTTCCTTTCTGGAATGATGGATATTTAATATTTTCTGTATGTCAGTCTGAAGTAACTAACTGACTTCACTAACTGCATCTGAAGTATATTCTCATAATACCAAAAACCCTGTAATGTTTTATGTACCTCTTTAGCCTTGATTTCCCAAACCTTGTCTTGCATGTGCAATTTGGGGTGAAGAGCAGTAATTTCCCTTTTTTTAGGGATTAGAAGTAGTCGTGAATTATTTAGCCATGTTTCAACTGGTAAGAAGGATTGCTGTTTAAGGTCCTGGAGCTCAGAGAGCGGGATTTGGCAGAACGCATTAGGGCTGAGTCATCAGTGTATTGAACTATGGTAACATTTTTTAGCAGTGTTGAGGTCATTGATAAATATTTTGAAAAGTATGGGCCTCGTATAGATCCCTGACTTACTGGCAGAAAGGTGGCAAAATCATTTTTCCCTTTCACTACATCTAGTCTGTTTGAAGGGTAGTAATGGAATCATTGCAGTAAAGAGTTGGTGATCCCTAAGGATGAAAGTATATTTGACAGTTTCTTGTGGGAAACAGTATCAAAAGCTTTTGATAAGTTGAAAAAGATGGTGGAGACTTGGCTTCCATCATTTCTGTGGGAGATGACAGTATTACCAAAATTTCAAACCAGTAGTTGTGCTGAGATGAGTCATGTTAGGTTAAAGATGGAACATGGTTATCTATTAGAGAGTTGAGAAGTTCAGTATGACCCCTTTTGATAGGGGTAATAAAATGGCAATTGGACTATAATTGATTCTACCCTTGTGCAGTGGATTAATTAATGATTTCTTCATAGTGAGGCAACTTTATTTTCAGGTATGGATTGAATTATCAGAACTGAAAGTGGATATTCAATAGCCTCAACTGCTTCTTCTTTCAGCTTTTCCCAGTTAGGGGTCACCACAGCAGATCACCTGTCCACTCATGATTGGCAGTGGAGTTTTACAGTGTTGGGTTGCCAGCCTGGCACCCAACCTTCCATGGAAGGCACACACACACACACACACATGTGAGCACTCCTAGGGCCAATTTATAGTAAACAATGCACCTACTTTGGGATGTGGGAGGAATCCAGAGCACCCAGAGGAAACCCACATGACCACATGGAGGACATGCAGACTCTGCACAGAAGGCACCCCAGCCAAGGATCAAATCGGAGAACCTCTTGCTGTGAGTCAGCAACGCTAACTGCTGCATCACCGCAGTCACCCAATAGCCTCAACTGCTACATTAAGATATTTGTAAGGTAGATTTTCAGGCAAAGTTGTAGTAGGCTTTAATTTTTTGAGATATTTTTAATAGTATCTGTCACTGGTTGGAAGGAGAAATGTTGAAAAACAAAGGTTATTTGACTGAGTAGGGGGCATGAGCTTGATTAGTCATCTAATTGGTTAATGACTATACTGTCTGTATAAAGTTGGTATTGAATTGGTTCTTTATGGTATCATATCATTTATTGCCTGCTTGGTGTTAGCTGTGTAGCTTGTCCTGGATTTAGCTGTTTACTGATTGAGGCCAAGAAAATTTTTGGATTATTAGTGTGTATGTTTTGATTGGTTGCACAGTAGTTTTTTTTTCTTTGGTGATTAGTTGTTTTGTTTGGATTTAAGTTGTCTATATGCTATTAATGCAGGCGCTGTTTTTCTTTTTTCTTTTTTTTTGTCCAGACCTTCCATATTTTGTCTATTTGCTTATTTAGTTGCTAAGAACAGCTATGGGCCAGGATTGGCTTTCACTGTTTTTATCCTGAAGGAGGAGGTAGTATGTTTAGAATACCTTGGAAATGTATTTGTAATCAGAGTCAGCATCATCTATGTGGAGTGTCTTTGGTAACTCCCAGTTAAGGCGATTTAGCGTATTCATGAAAATTACTAAGTTTTCTTGCTAGGGTAATGATGTGTTTTGGGTTTGATGCTTTGGTTCCTTATGGTGTAGCTTGTAATGATTATGCAAGGTGTGTGTGTGTGTGTGTGTGTGTGTGTGTGTGTGTGTGTGTGTGTGTGTGTGTGTGTGTGTGTGTGTGTGTGTGTGTGTGTGTGTGTGTGTGTGTGTGTGTGTGTGTGTGTGTGAAAGAGAGAGAGAGAGAGAGAGAGAGAGAGATTTCTATGGGATGATTTATTATTTGTATAGTATATTAGAATCCAGTAGAAGGTTGATTGTCTGGTATTGGTTATATCTAGATCATACGGTTATAAGTTGGGTGAACTTGTACAGAAATATGTTATTGGCTGTATTTTAGACTGTGTGCTTTGCCAATCTATATTAACATCACCCAATATATATATTCATGAGAGATTTTTGACAAGGTCCAGCAGAGAATATCTTCCAGTATTTGAACATTGCTACATGGGGGGTATGACTATACCCATGATTGTGACTGTCCTGTGAATATTTATTTTTAGCATGGTTAGCCTGATTTCTGAGTTAGAGGAAGCTGGCAAGGTGTAGAGGAAAATAAGATATTGTGTGTGTTTTTGTATAAAATGCATCACCAGCTGTAGCCTGGCAGGGCAACTTCTCCACTGTTTGTTTCCTGCCAGAGACAAGTTTGTCTGTCAGTTAAGATATCTGGAGTGTAAGGACAGAAGTTGCACTGGTGTTTGAACACCACATGTTTTGAATGAATCCCAACTAGTGCTCATATTAAACGAGAGACATAATGACGCATGCGTACTCACCCAGTGCTTTCTGAGGACCTCCAGCCTGCTCCTTTCAATTTCTACATGTACTATACACATAAAAAGAGCATTGTGTAATGTTTGTGGATGACATCAAGTTCCAGTTTAAAGAGTCACCTAATATATCAGCTGTGCCTATGGTGCATACATGGTGCCTGCTGCCTGGCTTCATCTTTACATCAACATTGGTCAGAATTCTGGCACCTTGTGTCACTATAATGAGGAAGCACTGTCCCCCCATGTGCATGATGTCAGTTACAGGAGTGACAGCCTGGCTCAAACTACTCCAGGCTTCAGCCTTACACTGAAGTTCTTCATAACCCTCTTGCAGGAGTCTCTGCTCATAATCCTGATGAAGGAGCTAAAGAAAAGTTTTATGTCCTCTGTAGATCACCAATATACTCTAAAAGGAGCACTATCTCCTTTTCCTCCGGCCATGTCTTACCTTGAAAAAAATCAGGGAAAAATGACAGAGTATTGGCACACAAAATGTCCCATCTGCCACCCAGCTATAGGCATCAATAGGCACCTCATTTATGTGATGAGTGGTAAACTCAGAAAATATAAGTTCTGTATGGTTATTGATCCAGTGGCACTTTAGGGTGTGAAACATGTCAGTCCTCCACCTCTGTACATCCTATTTAAAATATATGGTCTACAGCAAGTTTATGACATATATGACAATATGACATGAGATTTTCCTAAAAGCATAGGCTAAACATATATTTCACAGTGCTGCTTGGAGGGATCCACGTGTGTACATGTCATCAGGAAGAAATATTCATGATGTTTATCAGGTGATCTCTTCACACAAATTGAGTGATTTAGAAACAATAATGAGATGAGTCCTAATCAGCACAATCATTGCACTCGGGGAAGTGAGTCTACAAGATATATCCATGACAAGATGCATAGAGCCTCACTGCATTAAGGAAGAAAAAACTGCTGCAAGCATTTAATTCCTTCCAATGTGATTTCAGGGAAAATTTTCTTCAGGTTAAGATATCTGTTTGTATAATGTAAGTGCTACTTCTGAAAAATCCATTCCTTTATACAATGGTTGCTTTTGATCACCCTTTACCCTGCTGCCTGTAAGAGATGTTGATTTGTTTGTACTTTTAAATGTGTTGGCTAAGGAATCTTGAGGGGTAGATTGTAAGAATACCAAATTTATCAGCCTACAGGATTTTCCTTTGGATAGAAGACTTACCCCTGAACTCATTTTCAGACAATTTTTCAATGCTACTTTATTGTTGTATATCCTACATATATGCCATTGCCCACAATCTTTGTTACAGCATTATAGTAATGATCATGTCAGTTGCACTTCTGTGATTGTTTTGTTGGGAATATGTGGTCAGTACAGCTACATGCCATACATTTAACTTAAACTTTATTTCAGTTATTTGCTTATTATAACTTAAAGATTATGGACATAGATATCTAACTGACAGACATGCATACAGCATGTTATATGGCCCAGTAGGATTGTAGTATAGTAGTAGTAGTGTAAGAATTTGTAAGGCCCGTTCAAGAACAAGGTTGTTAGTCCCACTATTTTCCATGCTAGCTATGCAATTCCTTAAGTACAGGGCACACAGGGAACAACTGCTGCATTTGCTGTGCAATAGACATGCACCCATAAGCCCTACTTCTCAGATGTTGAGAATGAGTTGGTACTGTGCCCCCATGGCTGAATGCTCTTTGAGGTTCACACAGCCCACCATCTCAACCATGATTATGCTTGGACTAGAAGTATCAGCAATGTGAATGTGGTAGGTAGTCAGGACCATGGCTATGAAATGATCACCCATCGTGTCACAGATATATTCTGTGGTTGCACCCACAGAGCAGAAGCTGTGGCTTTGGAATGTAGAGCAAGAGGTTGTGGGCCATCAATTAAATCACCTCTTATGGAGATGAAGGAGTTCTCTTAGATACAGTACTTTCTCCACAGAGTCCATACTGATCTTTTAAACTAATCCATTGCCAGTTTAAATAACTGCAAATACTGCACAGTAATACAGGAAGGTACATAACTCCAGTTTTGTTAAGTCTACAGTTAAAAATCAAGGCTCACATCACATCAACATAGACATAATATAACATAACATAGCATAACATAACATAACATAGACTCACATCAAGGCTGGTAAAGTAGCATGATACAACTCCCTCTATGGCAAAAGAAAGCAACAATGCCTATCTACAGAAACTAGAATCACTCAGTGTAAAACCCACTACCATTTTCCTAGGTGATCTTAGCTATCCAACTATAGTCTGGGAAACCTTCATCATTACTAGTGAACAAGCACAGAGATTCCTGGACATAGTCAAAACAAATGCCCCGGAACAATTAGCCAGTGCACCCACTAGGGGGGATAACATCCTGGATCTTGTCCTTAGTAATATGGCTGCATTTTGCATGATCCCTTGCATATCTTTATTTGTTGGTCTGACCATGAAGCAATCTCCTTCAAAATATAATTGAAACCAGTGATTCCTTCAGCTGAAAATGCACCTTTAGAAATCTCTTTAAGACAAACTACCCAGTCATGAGCGATATACTGGCAAGGTTCAAATCCCCACCAAATCCAGTTTACTCCACTGAATATGCAGAAACATAGCTGCAGCAGCACCACACAGGAAAAAGTACAGGGCAAACCCCAAAAACAAACCCACATGGTGGAACCATAGTATCAACAAGTTTATACAAAAGGAAAATAACTTTTATCAAAAGTAAGACGAGTAATTCGCAGAATGTTGGAGCACTTGTCTCTGAAATAAACAAACAAACCAGGAACTTAATAAAATCCAACAAAGCCAAGTTTGAGGCTAAAAGAGTTACCCAAGTTAAAAGCAATGACAAGGCAGTTTTTAGTTATGTTCTTATCTCAAAAGCACAACACAGCAATGCACTGAGCCTATTATGATCAATGTTACCTACACTGAGGATGAAGATATAGCAAACCTATTGGCTGATAAATTCAACTCAAACTTTACCCCTCTCTCCTCTCTGTCAGTCCTGCAAGATATGTGCAAGATATACCAAAACCTGGCTCATCTCCAGCTATTACGCAAGACCAAGTCCTAAAAAGCTCTATCAACAGCTAAAAATACTACATCAATGAGTCCTGAGCATCTTAAATAGCATGAAACATAATTTAGCTACACCCCTAACAACAGATTTTGTACCAAGCAAATGGAGAACAGCTACAGTCATTCCCCTGCATTAGAGATGACCTTCTACAGATCTAGGCAATTATAGACCCATAAGTCTGATAAGCCTAATATGCAAAGTCATGGAAAGACTTAAAATAGAGCTGATCAACTAGGACATAGGTAACCTCCAAACACTATACCCATCTCAGTTTGGATTTGTCAAGGGCAGGTTATGCTTACTCAATCTGGTAGATTTATTTTTGAAAAGGTCATCAAAATGATGGATGAAGGCAACAGGGTACATACTGCATACTTCATAGGTTCATAGGTTCATACTAGGCTATCTGCCCTAGGACATTTACAAGCCTAGCCAGAGTGTGTTTGGCTTTCGACACCCATGTTAAAATGAATTTTGCTATGCCCTTTTTCGAGGTTAGTATACTGTGCATCTGTCTAACAGTGACACAGAAGTGATACCCGGAGTAAATCTACGATCTCCCATCCACTCATCAAGATTCCTCTTGAAGAGAGTCAATGAGGGACTCTGCCTAACCTGGACTGGGATTTTATTCCAGAGTGAATGGAGCCTCTGGGTTATGAATCTGTCCCTCCAGCATGTCTTATTTATTTCAGTGCTGAGGTTCAAGTCTCTCGAGCGCGTAGCTCGATGGGATCTGGATTTTCTGAGGTGCAGCATGTCCATTAATTCCGGGTTGGACATGGCTTTATACGTCAGGCACAGATCGCCTCTGAGCAGGCGGTATGCCATTGAGTAGAGCTGGAGTTTCTTTAACCGGGCAGCATATGGCATCTGTTTGAGCCCTTTGATCCTCTTGGTGAGGTACTTTTGGGTTCTTTCCAGTTGCTGCAGGTGTCTGGTAAGGTACATCCCAAAAGGGGCATTGTACTCAATTATGGGCCTAATGAGGGATGAGTAAAGAGGCACGGTGACCTCCCCTGATCTAGATGTGAATCCCTTCATGATTAGGTGGGCTATATAAAATGATTTTCTAACCACTTTGGCCACGTGGTTGTCGAATGAGAGATTGCTATCAACTTGGGTCCCCAGGTCCCTAATTACTTCTTCTGTACTCAATGGATTACCATCTATGTGGTAATTTGTGGGCACTTTGTTTTTGCCAAAGGGGATGACTATACACATTTTGGTGTTTAGCTTGAGGCCATGGCTCTGGCACCAGTTATCTGTTTCTATGAGGCCCTTTTGTAGGATGCTTGTGTTAGCTGGAGAGTCGATTATGGCACCCAGTTTGCAGTCATCTGTGAACTTGGTCAGCCACAGTCCTTCCGTGTTGGCCTGTACCTCCGAGAAATATATACCGAACAAGAGAGGTCCCAGGACTGAGCCTTGTGGGATGCCACTTGTAACTGGTTTGGAGTCTGACATGGCTCCAGCAATTCTAACCATGTGAGTTCTGTCCTTGAGCCAGTTTGCAACCCATCTAGTGACATAGGGGTTTATATTTAAGCTGGTGAGCTTATCTATAATGCCCGAGTGGGGTATTGTATCGAAGGCTTTTGCGAGATCCAGGTAGGCTGTGTGGACCACCTTCCCCTCGTCAATGGCCTTGGTGACTGTTGCAAAGAAATTGACCAGGTTTAAGAGGCAGGATCTGCCCTTAACAAAGCCGAACTGGGTAGGATCCAGTGTCTCTAGGTCCCCAATATCTTTATTTATGAGGTCCATGATGATCCTTTCCATAGCTTTGCAGACCAAGCTAGAGAGGCTTATGGGGCAATAGTTTCCAAGATCCGTTGAGGCATCACCTTTGTGGAGAGGAACCACTGTTGCTGTACACCACTCTTTGGGTACATATCCTGTAGTAAGGCTGAGATTGAACAGTAGTTTTATGTTTGGGTTTAGTTCTTCTTGGAGTTCATGTAGGATGCAGCCCGGGACACCGTCTGGTCCCATTGATGCTGTGTTTTTTGCTTTGGAGAGGGCGGCTCTTACCTGAGCATCTGAGATGTCAGGGGGGCAGCACTCTGCTGGGATAGATATTTGTCCTTTTGCTGGGGAAGGGGGGAGAAGTTTGCACTGAACCTGTCAGCTAGGCTGTTGGCAATGTCTGTGGGTTCGGTGTATTTTTTGTCATTTTGGACTAATTCTGAGCATATCTGGGAATTCCCACCCAGGTTCCTAACATAACTAAAGAAAGCCTTGTGATTATCCTTAGTGTCCTGTGCAATTTTTCTCTCAAAGCTGGCCTTAGACGATTTTATGAGTGCCAGTAGTTTTTTGCTAATGCTGATCAGCGATGCCTTCCCTTTTTGGGATTTTGCTCTATCATGTAGTAGCTTCCTCCTTCTATTGTATAGTTTGTTTATGGCTGGGGTCCACCAGACAGGACGCCTGCCTTTGGAGGATTGGGTCTTGGTTTTGTTTGGGATTGCATGATCCATGCATTCCTGAAGGTGTTCATAGAATGCATTTATAGAGGATTCTGGGGTCTGGGCCATATTTTCCACAGGCCCAGGGGCTTTGAAGGATTCCAGCTCGGTTTTGAGGAGTGTGAAATTTGCTTTAGAGAAGTTTTTCACTGTGGTTTTTTTGGGCAGGGGCTGGGGTCAGGATGTGAATATCTAGTGAGATTAGTTTATGGTCTGATCTTACCAGTGAGGGATACACTTTTGATCTGGAGCATAGAGTCCCCGTGTTGGTGATGATCAGGTCCAGTATGTTTTCCCCTCTTGTGGGAGTGGTGACAAGATGTTCCATGGCATTTGAGTTTATAAATTTTAGGGACCTTTGGGCTAGGGTGTTGGAGCTAGAGTAATGCTCCCAGTCTATGAGTGGGTAGTTGAAGTCGCCCAATATAATGGTGTTTGGAGAGACCTTCATATTTTCCAGTGTTCTCAGGAAGGCCGAGTGGGCTTCCTGGGTTTGGGAGGGTGGTCTGTAGCAGGCTATAAACTGGAAGGCAGTTTTACCCACTGTTAGTTGCACATGGATAGTCTCTGATGCGTCATGCTGTGCCACCAACCTGGAGGTGTGGGTATCTTTGACAAATATTGATACTCCCCCCTCCTTTTGTGGTTCGGTCCAAGTTTTGGGGTCGAAAAACATGGTATGAGGTATAACCACGTGGTCAAAGCTTTCAACAAAATTGCTCACTCAGGTATAGTAGAAAAAATAAATAAACTAGGAATAAACCCCTATGTCACCTACTGGATTGCCATCTAGATCACAGATGGGATGCAGGAAATCAAAATAGGGGAAGTTACCTCCACAAAGAGACCAGTCACCAGTGGAATCTTCCATAGTTCTGTGCTGGGACATCTCCTATTTGCTATCTACTTTTGTGAAGTAAAATCCAGTAACAAAGGGCTCTGGCTGACTAAGTTAGCAGATGACTACAAGCTAGGAGCAGTCATTGAATCCCCAAACGACTTAGCCATCCTAAAGGAAGGTTTGTCCCAAATAAATAACTGGTACCAAAATCATGAATTGAAACAAATGGCAATAATGCATTTCTGTATCTTTTGGGAAACCATCTATCCCAGGAAAGTACCATATTAACAATACACTCTTTAAGATGTGACCCAGTTGTTCAGGATTTGAGAATATATGTGAACAGTGACCTAACTTTTAGCAAATGTGTCCATTGTAAGAAAGTTGTTATATTATGTCAATATCTGGGGATGCCATTGTCTTTTTTTACTCAGTCCTCCTTAAGAAAATCATTGAATATAATGTTCCCTTTGATATGTATCTTTTCAGATACATCCAACAATTAGAACACCCACAAAATTACCTTATAGAAGGAGACAAGGCCTAAACAGCATGTCCAACATGGACTGACTTAAGGCCCTGTGACTTAACTTGGTATCCGGCAGACTGCTAAGATATGACTTGTGTCTGGCATACAAGGTATCTTCCAACCCAATACTGAAATTTATTACACATCAGCAAGAAAAATTGCCTCTGAAATTCTCATGCTACTTATCTAAACTGCTTCTGTAATATCAACAGAATGGTTTGGAGGGACAGGTATATCTCAAATAGGATACCGCTGCTCTGGAACAGACTCCCCATCCACATAAAACAAAGTTCATCCCTGACGATATTCAAGAGCATCTTGGACCTATGATGGGAAACAGGACTTTCCTCTTTACTACTAATGCACAGAGGTAGCTCCTAAAGGATTCACCCATGCATAAGTCCCCTCAAATTATCTATGGTATGATCCAATTATTATATATTTATCGACCATAGCATTCATAAGGCCACTCTGTAGCCAAATGTGATAGGCTAATTTGAACAAAAAAGGGACATTGGGTGGGCTTAAAATGGCTGCAAGGGCAGCTAGCTTAGTACTTGCCTATGAACCTATGAACATTAAATGGATATCATACTATGGCAAGTAAATACTCAGCGCACAGCGAGTAAGAGTAAGATTTCGGTATATGATTTGCTGCATGCACATTGTCATAACAATTTTTTAGTCAAGTAATTTAAATCAGGAAAGCTAAAATGATACTACATGGTAAAGGAGTGCAACTTATAGTCTACATAACAAAACATGATATAAGTCAATGTTTTAATATAAAGGTATATACAGGCATATTAAAGAGCAGGACATCTTTATACAGTCCCATGTATATACTTTAACTTGAGTTAAATACAGCAATACCAAGCTGAATAATGAAAGGGTAATACTGGAAGCCCAATTACCTACTGTACCTATCTGAAAAGAGTATCTGACATGCTTCGCCTTGAAATGAGGAAAAAAACTAACAAGTGTATCTCCCTCACTCATTCTGCCTTGCCAAACCACTCACAACCACATCATCCGGAATAAGGCTACATAGCTGAGGGGCAATCTATGTTCTGAGCTGCAAACAAATCTTCATGTCTTGTTTCAATATGTTGAATATTAACAATTTAAATAAAGCATCTTAATGGATGATTTTTTTTTTTTTTTTTTTTTTTTTTTTTTTATAAAAAGTTTGTGTGGAGCACTGCTCCATAAACTGGTACTGGCTTTGTAGAGCTTTGCTTCAATAGGTAACACTAGAGTAATTATGCAATATTTCCTGGGTTTATGCAGATATATTTTTCCACTTCATTTTAATTCTTCTGAAATCATAAAATGCTTTCATAGTGCATGTCTTATGCATGGCACTTCAATTTGTCAGATCTCATCCAAAATGAATTTTTGTTAGTCTAGAAAAGACTTTGGTTTTGATGTATATGATCACAGAAAAATTCATTCTAAAGATTTATTCCCAAATTATTTAAACCATCAAACTTGTACTTATGTCTTTGGTTTGTCAAACGTACCTCATACATATTATAATTTACATGTTTTCCCCCATAAGCAATATTTGTTATTTGTGAGCATTTAAAATGTAGCGCATTCTTTTTCTTAGATTTCAGCCAAAATGATTTCTGTAGACTGACAAGCTGTCACATTAGGAACACTAAATAATATTGTGTAGATTTAGAAAGAAATTTGATGTTAGTCACGCTACCTACTGATGAAACAAGAAAGAGTTTTGTATTTTTTGTGTATTTGTTTTGTTTGCTTATTTTTGTAATGGATTATTTGAGCCTTGTGGAAAAACACTGTAAAAAACAACTAGAGAAAAAATGCCATTGTAGAGAAACTTTCAATACACAGCATTAATATTATAAAAAAAAAAAAAACTGAAGGTCACATGAGAAGAAAGTATAGAGGATTCATGTTCTCCAGAAAAGGAAAGTAGGAAAGTTTGCTGAAAAAATAGATTTATAGCATCAACTTGGCTTTGAACAGCATGAATTGTGATCACCTTACAGGGCTTCCTCTAGCACATATTCTGGGAGGACAATAAACAAGATCTCAATCATTACATTAACTGTGTTGAAAAGATCCAGACAAAACTGATGAAATTTACCACAATAAACAGTATACGAAAAAAACAACAAACCAGCATACTCTTTTTGATGCAAAACTTGAACTTAAGACATAACTAATATGCTGTTTTGTTACAAAAATAGACCTTTCTTAACATCTAACTAAAGTTATTAGTGACTCCAAAAGACTCCAAATATGTAACAGATAGTGGCACAAAGCACTTAAAAAACACATTATAAAGAAGTGAATGAAGCTATATCACCACATGCTTGCAGGTGTCTTCTTTTACTCCAGTTTCTTCCCATCTTTCAATGAAATGCAGTAAGTGAATTGGCTAATTTAAACTGCCCATAAGTATGTAATAAAGAAGAAAGACCTGGTAATCTATTTCCATTTCCTATGTGCCTAGTAAACTCTGTGGATGGTGGTAGCTGTTCATGTGTTTGCTGTAGGAGTTGGACACAACTCATAAAGCAAGTATGTATGCATGTATGGATAAAAAAAATCAGGAAGGGAAAATAGCATGCGGGTTAAAATGCATGGAATATTGTAGTTAATAAAAACATGAAGTTAGTCTTTAGGGAGCTTTTTTTAATCCAATCAGTGTGGGTTTCTCTGTGCCATCACCTAATTAGCATGTTCTAGAGGTGCAGCCCATGAAGCCAGATGTTTCAAGCTGTACCACTGGAAGCACTCACAGCCCCTGAGTTAGTACATGAAGGAAATGGGGTTGCAGTTATTTGGGAGAGGATCTCACATACAGGAAGCACTGAAGCCATACCACAGCTCGTACACTAGACTAGAGCATTGAAAGTAATCTGCTGGTGAGTGTGCATCCAGTAAAGCATGTGCAGTAGCAAGATACTCTGACATCAGAAAGGTGATTAACCGTGTTGTCCTTTTTCCTGTTTTCAGAGCAAAAGCATTCTATGCACTAAAGGGCTATTAATATTTAAACAGCTAAGGTTCTAGTTGGGATAATGATGATAAGAACACTGATTTAAATTATGGGCTGAAATTCAATGTAGCATTTATGCCACAATTACATCAAATGAAAACTAACTGTTAGGTAATGTCATTTATTATTTTTTACAGAGCACAATACAGAGATTAACAATGATAAGCCAGATAGACCTGAAAATACTTTAAAAAGTTATGATTTTGTTTTTTTTTTGTTGTACATCGGGTGATGTATAACTAAATGTTTATGATGTGATAAATGTTAATTGCATTCATACTTCCAGAAAATGTAGTAATCCATTCTCAGAATATGTAATTAAAAGTTTGCTGCATGTGTTTTAAAAGATATTACTAAGAGTTTTGACATTTAACATTATAAAACTATTTAATAATTTTAGAAATAATTAGAAAGATGTGCAATACAGCTTAACTTAAAAACAGTGGCAGGATTTAGAATGGATATAAAATAATTCTAATTATGTTTTCTAAACCTACAGAAAAAGGCATAATTATATTTGTGATAGATGTTAATCAGTATTTGATAATATGGTCTGAGCATTTAGACCTCCATTATACATGAAATTTGAGATTAATGTGTTTAATGTGCACAAGCAGACATGCTGAATTATTAAAGTTTGTATCGAAAGGACAACGAAAGAAATGCAGAAGTATTAACATTTCATTGTCACCTCTATATCATAAAAATAATAACTTCTCATTAGTCCATCTTGTTTTTTCAGGATATAAAGTATATCCTAAGAACTTTGTAAGAAGCTAGATTTTTTATATTAACAAGCATAATTAATTTGTTGAAAAGGTATATGGTATTATTTGGAATGAAGATATGCACTGGATGACTGCTGATGTAGTTCTATAGATGGTTTATTTTATATCAACAAAAAGGAACTCATGGCACCATTGAGTTTTTAAAATATATTAGTGGCTGGAATATTGAAGGATTGCCTTGAGCAGTTAGCCTTACCGTGAGCGGCTTCCCCAGCATGGTAACACTTTCTGATTCAGATACTGTTTCAGCACAAAGATTTTCTATGATCGGGAACATCAGCACAGGGGGCAGTTTCGCTGGACATGGTAGAAGTTAGTAGGCAGTCTGTGGGAATGGCTAATGTTAATTAGCCAGATACACTCCCCAAATTCTCTGTGGCTATCAATTTATACTGCTGAGATTCAGAAAATCACTTGGCTGTGTAATTTACTATGATCAGTGCAAACATTTAACATCCTCAAAAGATGACAGTGACAGCTTGACTTCAGTGGAAGATACTGCATGCATGTAAGTTCAGAAAGGTTTAGTGGAGACATGGGGGCGTATTTGTGTGTGGAAGTGTGCGACTGTGCATCTGTAGGGGCATGAAAGGAGTAAGATAAATTCAAGAGTGTGCATGTCTGTGTGGGTGGTTGCAATAGAGTTAGGTGGGCAGGGAATCAAGATTTTGTGTGTGTGTGTGTGTGTGTGTGTGTGTGTGTGTGTGTGCATGCGTGTGTTGTGTGATGCCTATTAATGTGTGGATGGGTGTATGTGCGTGCCATGTCTATAAGTGTGTGTGTGTGTTTGTCTGTGTGATGACTATAAGTGGTTTTGTGGGTGTATGTGTGTTTGTGTGTGTTTGTACATATGTGTGTGTGTGATGTGTATGAGTGTGGGTGGGTGTATGTGTGAGTGATGTCTGTGTGTGTGTGTGTGTGTGTGTGTGTGTGTGTGTGTGTGTGTGTGTGTGTGTGTGTGTGTGTGTGTGTTTATGTGTCTGTGTCCATGTCTGTGTTTATGTGCCTGTGTTTGTGTGCACAAATATATGAAAGTTGGTGTGAGTGTGGGGTGGTGCCTGTGATAACACTAACACTAGTAGTAGAAATATGTGATTCAGGAACATATAAATGAGCCAATAATGAGATAATTTTTTTACTGCCGTAAAAGTATTCTCTGAATTGCATGTTTCACAAATCACGTATATTGACCTACCTATAGTAGGCAGTTTGTGCAACCATGAGGGTTTTTTCAGTTCTCCAGGGATTATTTATGATAGATTTGGCCTCACACTTTTACATTTTATTGACAAAACGCAGGTAAATTTTTTGGATTTGAAATCATTTGCTTTTAATGGCAAAACATGATCACTAATTTACATCAGAAATACCTCTAGCATGAAGTTTACCCATGCCGCCTCCCACCTCTTTTCTTTTTACTCATATGTAGAATATCTTGTGGCAAGAACAGCATAAAGTGAGAAGGAGGATTTTAAGGGTAACTAAAAAAACATCATGAGAATGTTTGGCACTTTTCCGTTAAATCCCTGTCAGTTCGCGCTGTTGTATTTTGCTGGTATTTCAGTACTGGACACACGTTTGTGGGTGAAAACTACTTCTGTACAACTGACTGACAAGTGTCTATTGTCATGTTAGGTGTGCAGGACCATTTGGTGATTGCAGAAATAGCTGCAGTCCACCATCAAACCCCTACAAGTTGTGGGATGTTTTTTTTTTGTTTTTTTTGTTTTTTTTTTACACATCGTTTCGGCCAGAAGCTAGTTACCTTTTCAGTATAATACTTAAGAGAGAATCCTGTCTCACTGTAGAAGAAGGTTAATGTAGGGGAATACCATTAGGAGAGAAGGTGAAAAGATTCATATTACTTACTGCCTGGATCTGGTGATGTTTACCATGTATTCTCAGGATTAATGTGTACTGATGTCAAATCAACAACTGCAAACTTTATAAAGAACACCGCATTGCAGCTGTATGTTTTCAGCTACATGAGGTGCTCTGAAAAAGTCTTCACAGTTGTACTGCAGGACAATACCCATAAAAAAAAGGTCTTGCCAAAGCTCACAGTCCCCGGTTTATTCAGTCAGCCCTCACATGCAAATTAAATGAGTCTTTCTCCACATTGTAAAGACTGCGATCGTGCAGCACAACACAAGACATTCGTCTCTGCAGTACTGCCTGCCTGCCAAATGAAATAAAAAAAAGGTAACCTTACCTAATGAAAATGATTTTCACATCACATTTGTCAGTCCTGCATGAATGATAAAATAGCACCGAAACACAGCAGCGCGAAGATGTGGTAGGAATTTAACGGAAAAGTACTGAATGTTTTGTAACAGGAAATTCTGAGGCATATTTGAATGTAATGTATTGGAAAGCATGTAGTAAAACTAAGCATGAACTCATTTTTAGTAGGGACCTCTGTCCAAACATATACTGTGGTGAAAATTTTATTCATATACGAGTAGAAACGTTAAGTATAATATTAACTGAAAAACTAGCTTCTGTCATGTAAAAAGAGATGGAATGTTTTATTCATTAATGAAATGTTAATAAAAGTGGCCCTGTATTCATAAAATAGAGGTAGACATTTAAGAAAATTTTTTTTAAGTTCACAGTCACTTTGTAAAACTATATCCAGCTATTTCACACAGTGTCATCAATCCCCTTTATTAGACATGCTCTCTTATTAAAATTATAATTTGAAAATATACATGCAGTAGAGATAATCCCCAGGATTCAGCAAGCTCTGCATGGTGTGCAGGAATAGTGCAAGAGCTGCTACAGGCAATATGGCCGACTAGCGATCCAGGAATGAGCCCTCGGGATGTTCACAAGCGCTCCTACACTATTCCTGCACGGACACCACTGCTATATGCTAATTTGCCGATTTGCTGGTGAAAACCATGCAAATTAATTGAATTAGCGATCCAGGAAGCAGGCAGGCATCTGTGCAGGTATAGTAGGAAGCAGGCAGGCAGGCATCTGCGCAGGAATAGTGCAACCTGCAGAAATATAATCAGTTACTAACCAAATACGTTTCTGCAAATTACAAAATGGAGGCATGACAGCTCCAAAGAAAGCATGTATTCAATGTAGTAGGCATACCAATGGCCAAATATAGGCCATTGGCATGGAAAATAGTTGCAAAATTATAAAAAATAACTTTTATTTTTTTTCTTCAATTCAGCCGTTTAAGCATAGGGCAACTGTGCGCAAATGGGATCAGCCCACAAAAATGAAAAAAGTTGGTAATAAGCTTTTAAACCCAAATCAGTATTTTGCCATGATAGTCAATGGCATGCATAAGACAACTGTATCAGTGAACAGTGGTTGCTAAGGGGGAAGGCTCAGTGCGAGTGTGGTAACTATGAATTAGCATTCTGTTTTATGCAAATGAGGGGGATTGATACTGAATCACAGAATTCCTCTCAGTGTTAGCTTGCACCCAACTGTGTCAGTGCAGCAACACCATGGTATAATAGGTAAATGACCTCATAAAGGGGAGTGTCATGCACTACCTGTGCTTTACCATGTACATGGAGTGTACTATGTGCATCCGACATAGTCAGCCCTCCAGCACCATCCTCAGTACTGGCACAGCCACAAGGTAAGTCACTCTTCCTATCAATTTCTGAATGGAGTAGTATGTTCTTCTAGTTGTATCTATAGTATGGATGTGAGCATGCAAGGGAATCGGGTGGCTGAATGGGTTGACAGCAGATAGTGGACACCTATATGGGCAGCATGAAATCCATAACAAATACTGGTGTCAACAAAGTAGGCAGTACTAGACAAGGTGACAAATCCCACTGCAGTATTTGTGGTGGCCCAAATGTGTGTCCATAGGACACACACATGCATGTCAGTGAGACTCACATACCCAACATCAGCCTCAGCCAGCAGGACAGGTGTAGATGATCATATAGAAAGGCTGTGCTAAGGCTGCCAATTGATGGCAATGGTGAACAGCCCCCTCCCGACCTACACAGACAGACTACAACAAGTCTGGCAGTTGTATGTTAGTTCTGAAGGGTAAGAAGTCTGAAACTGAAATGTAGGTCAATAAAACCTAATATCTGTACTCTACTGATATGCCTCTAGTCCGCATGATAGGTCAGAATACAAAATGAAATGGAAGCCAACAGAGTACCTGAAATACCAGTACAGTCATAGTAAATGTTTACAGTTGTTAGGTGTGCCCCCCCCTACAATCCTATGTAGAAATGCAATAACATGTACGTGTGAATTTAATAACAGTGGAGCACAGATTACCTGAGCTGGCCCAATTTACAGGATAGATTGTTGCATATGTACAATATGCAGGGGTCCATGTGTTAGGTTGTTGTGTGTTCAATATTGTCTGGAAGTGTTTAGCATGTAGGCATGAAGCATTGTGTCTCAGTGGCCTATGGCCAGTACTGTTGATGACAGGTCCATGTTCTGACAATTGCATTGCCAAAAACAATGCATCTCAGCAATACCCACGTCAGCAGTCATCCATACTCACTGTCCAGATGTCAATGTCTGTCACTGTCTGAAAGATGGACATGCCATGAATGTGGGCCCAGACATACACACAGTACACAGGTGGAAGTACCCTAGGCAGAGTATATAAAATGTAACTGTCAACTGCACACACCTTTGGAATTGTACATACAGGTTAGCAGAACATTATTTGTCTGTGTAGTATGGAATACTGATGTAGTCCGGCCAATAAGTAGCAGACCATAAAAGGCACAGTTATGAAGTAATGAGAGGCAACCTATGTCCACACACAAGGCAGCATAAGGGGAATGTCCCAGGTATATCTGTGAGTCAGCTACAAGAAGCTTCCATATCGCACATGCACTCAGCTTACCTCACCATCAGCCACAGATTTATCACAGGTCATATCCCTCCTGTTGGGAATGAGTACAGTATGACCCCGTCTTCTGTATGAGAATACCCACAGAATGCATCATGCTGATGAGGTGTCCCATGCAGGTGTGTCAATAGCTGTAAGCAGCTCCCTGCCAGCATCCAGACCAATGGATTAATATGGACAGGAACTACTGCCATTAAAAAATTGCACACTTACCCTGTCACCCCAGGGAATCCAGTGGCTCGCAGCCTGGGAATGTAAGAGTGACAGAATGCACTGGCCTGCTACAGATGGCCTGCATCACTACCAAATGCCCTACAGTCCTCTGTCAAAGGCCTGTGCCTCACCCATATTACCAATGTATGTTATCTCACGGGGTCCAAACTAGCAACATAACAGTCAACAGAACACAAATGCAAGGCCATGTTGACAAATCCCAGTAGCATGACCGCCATGTCCTACTGCATGAACTGTGGACCAACCCCTAAATACTGCTGGGATGAAGGGCCAACTATAGGGATACTTCTCAGATATCACTCGCATAATGTTAGGAAGAGGATAGAATAACAGAGTGGGGGGGTGTAGAAGCATGGATGTCATAAAGTGTGTGAAGTTGGAAACTCTGATGTATGCCCATTCCACCCCTGCCTGCAAACCCAGTAATGGGTGGCTACAAACCTGCTTGTAAACCACAATGTGAAGGGGAACTGAGCAGGTATATGAGCCCTGCCTCTGGGTAACATGGGTGAATCTGTACAGCTGAGAGGTATGGTCACAGCAGGATATGACCATTCTGTTACGTTGATATATGTACAAGCAGGAGATCCTCAGCCACCACAGTACCAAGGTGCTGGACCATTTACACAGACCCATCAGCAAGTGTCTGCAGCTTGCCCTCCAGAAAGGCATGAGTGTGCAAGAATATGTAGGCTGCAGACCACAATACTGGATACAGCTTCATTCATCTTGTATTTCCCAGGAAATAACTGTGAGCAAATAACTATATCTGTCAGTAGTTGATGACATAATACATCACAGAGTAAAACAGTACATATGTCTGAATATCTCTGCTAACACCAACCATGTAACACAAGCAGCACAGACACAATAGTTACAGTATCCCACTATCTGTCACCCATTGTGACTCAATATTGTCAACTTATCTTCAGATATCCTGCAGAAACAGGTTGCTAGCTGTAGGTATAGAACACCAAATCCTGGACTGGCGTACAACCTACCTGGAATGGATTCACATACTCAATACAGAAGGTCATACTGGGCATGCTCCTACACTTAGAGAAATAAAGCCCATGTCTGACAACACAGTGGACTATACACATCTGTCAGTCGCATATGTCTATGCACACACACCACATTGTACAACATTCATGCTTTGCACACACATTAGATAGGAATACTCAAACATATCCAAGGCCAACACACTATAATATGTCAAACATACACACACACACAGATGTGGGAAAGAGAGAGACAGACAATGACAGAGAGATTTCCATCATGAGGCCTGTCCCACCCACCAGACATCCAATTGGCCAGTATCACAAGATGTGTTGATGTCAATCACTGTAGACATTGCTTTTGGTAGCCCTCAGCCCTATAGTGTCTGTGGTGCTTGTGATAACTGTGTAACATGATAGTACAAATCACTATTCACCTAGCATTTGTCTGCCCAGTCCTGTCAAATGTAAAGTTGTGTGTGACTGAGTGTGTGTGTGAGTGTGTGTTTCCAGAGGAATGGTTTATGGTCCAATCACACACATTGCACTTCCCATTGCCCATGTTAACACTTCTGCTGATGTCAGTCACCTTGAAATAACCCTTTGGACAGGTGCCAGCCCTATAAGCTCCATGGCCCTTGTGATAACTGTGTAATGCTGTAGTGTAGCATACCTAGTTAGGTAGGAGTTCAAATCGCTGAGATGGCAATTGTGTGTGTTTGTGTGAGATAGTGTGTGTGTCTACGATGATACCTGATTTTATGGACATTCACACTTACTACTCTCCCCTTACCCCTCCTTTACACTGTTGCTGATGTTAGTCACCTTCAAAGATACCTGTGGAGAGCTCTCCAACATATCTAGCTTTGTTTGTGTAACTTGAGCACTAATCCAGGCATTCTCTAAAGTATTCAATTGTATTTATTACTGCTTGGTAGTAACTTGATTAAAGTGTAGCTATCATTCTAAGTCTTTTGGATTAAGCACTTGGGCTTCAGACCAGTTGTTTTACATTAGGAAGGTTTGTGGCATGCACTGTGGTGGCAGGACAGGTAGCTTTCATCCTTCTAAGCTGGGAACTGCTGATTGAGAGCCCAGTGTCTGTTATTCTTAAAGTGTATTAGTTCTGGTTTAAGCACTTGGGCTTCAGGCCAGTTATTTTACATTAAGAAGGTTTGTGGTCTGCACTCTTGTGGGAGAAGAGGCTGGACTCTGCCCTTCTGAGCTGGGAATTTCTGGTTAAAGGTTTATAGTGCCTGAATATTTGAACTGTATCTTACTGAAATTGGTACACCTTGTTTGCTGTAGCATAGACTAGATCCAGGCCTGCTGAATCTAGCTTTGTTTATATGCTTGTTGTTTGTTTGCTTGTTATTTCCCTGGAACGCTAATTCCACCTAATACGCCGCTTCTCAGCTTCTGTGGATCACTAGTGATATCTGCATTGCTTACTGTACTTATTTCCTTGTTTCACTTGAAAGAAAGTTACTGTTTGTCGTTTTGCATTTAAGTTACCTGTAACACATTGCACTTAAGTTACCTGGCACTTGCTCACTAAAGCAATTATATAAGTCAGCACTAAAAATTAAAAGCACTACACCCTCACTCCCCACTGGCCCTGGTTTTCAATTATTAAGGAATTCCCAATATTATTCTAGCATGTCCAAAGGTCAGTTGTCAATCTCCTCTCCAGTCCAGCTGGTGAATCTGGGAATCTTGAGGCAATGTTACAACTGCCTCATGTACACAGACAACCCTCTCCTCCTCCCAACAAATTCCAACACATGTGAGAGATGCAACCATATAGCCAAACTGGAGGCTAAGCTCTCTCAACTCAGTACTGGCATAACCAGTCAGGAGGAGAAGGAAACCACACTCACTACAATTCCAGTCTCACATAGACCTACCATGACAGCAAACCAAACACATAATCACACAAAACATACTGAGGCTCTAAATAAAGATCTGCCAAGCAGCAGAGACCTCCAAAGCAGACATCCAAGCAGCCGCTACCCCAAAACAAAACACGTGCAACACATATCTCACAAAGCCAGTGTGCCAAACAGTCACAGCCCTTAAGACTAAACAACACACCTGATACACTTGTAATAGGTGACTCTATCATCAGGCACACTGACGTCCCGCTCAACAGGCTGAACAAGGAGAGGGTCACGGTGAGCAGCCTGTCGGGTGCTAGGATCCGCCATATAACACAAGCACTCAGGTCTCTCCAAGGCAAGTACAAATATGACTCGGTCATTGTCCATGCTGGTGTGAATGACCTGAGACGTACCTCCCTGGACTACATGAAAAGAGACATAAAGGAGCTCTCTGAGCATGTAGCCCAGGCTGGTATGACCCTGACCTTGAGTAGCATCTTACCCTCACCAAGCATGATGCCACAATATGAAGACAAGATGATCAATTTCAACAATTGGCTTAAGTACTGGTGTCATTCAAAGGAGATCCAATGCCTGTCAGCTTGGGATGATATGCTCGACAAGCCACGATGCTTCGCTAGGGACGGCTTGCACCTGTCACCCTGGGCTTCGGATATTGGCAAAGGCTCTTGCTACCCCCATAGTGCCTTTTTAGGCAAGGCTCAAAAGACAAACCCACCTCCATAGGTATCACAAGGGATAAGAAATTAAGAGTAATGCTACTCAATGCCAGAAGTCTAAACCTCAAGATGCATGCACTCAAACTCTCCGTAGCATGGAGAACATCGATATCTGTGCAGTAACAGAAACCTGGTTCAGGGCTCCCGAGAGCACCCCAGTACTACCAGGTTATACCTCATACCATGCTTTTCGGACCCAAAACTTGGACCGAACCACAAAAGGAGGGGGTATCGATATTCAATCAAAGATACCCACACCTCCAGGTTGGTGGCAAAGCACGAAGCATCAGAGACTATCCATGTGCAACTAACAGTGGGTAAAACTGCCTTCCAGTTTATAGCCTGCTACAGACCACCCTCCCAAACCCAGGAACCCCACTCGGCCTTCCAGAGAACACTGGAAAATATGAAGGTCTCTCCAAACACCATTATATTGGGCAACTTCAACTACCCAAACATAGACTTTGAGCATTAGTCTAGCTCCAACACCCTAGCCCAAAGGTTCCTAGAATTTATAAACTCAAATGCTATGGAACAACTTATTACCACTCCCACAAGAGGGGAAAACATACTGGACCTGATCATCACCAACATGGGGATTCTATGCTCCAGACCAGAAGTGTATCCCTCACTGGTAAGATCGGACCATAAACTAATCTCACTGGATATTCACATCCCGACCCCACCCCCTGCCCTGAAAACCACAGTGAAAAACTTCTCTAAAGCAAATTTCACACTCCTCAAAACTGAGGTGGAATCCTTCAAAGCCCCGGCCTGTGGAAAATATGGCCCAGACCACAGAATCCTTTATAAATGCATTCTATGAACACCTTCAGGAATGCATGGATCATCGATCCCAAATAAAACCAAGACCAATCCTCCAAAGGCAGACGTCCTGTCTGGTGGACCCCAGCCATAAACAAACTATACAATAGAAGGAGGAAGCTACTAAATGATAGAGCAAAATCCCAAAAGGGAAGGCATCACTGATCAGTATTAGCAAAAACTACGGGCACACATAAAATTGTCTAAGGCCAGCTTCGAGAAAAATTGCACAGGACACTAAGGATAATCACAAGGCTTTCTTTAGTTATGTTAGGAACCTGGGTGGTAATTCCCAGATATACTCAGAATTAGTCCAAAATGACAAAAATACACGAACCCACAGACATTGCCAACATCCTAGCTGACAGGTTCAGCAAACTTCTCCCCTCCCACCAAAGGGCAAATATCTATCCCAGCAGAGTGCTGCCCCCCCCTGACATCTCAGATGCTCAGGTAAGAGCCGTCCTCTCCAAAGCAAAAAACACAGCATCAATGGGACCAGATGGTGTCCCGGGCTGCATCCTACATGAACTCCAAGAAGAGCTAAACCCAAACATAAAACTACTGTTCAATCTCAGCCTTACTACAGGATATGTGCCCAAAGAGTGGCGTACAGCAACAGTGGTCCCTCTCCATAAAGGTGGTGCCTCAACAGATCCTGGAAACTATCGCCCCATAAGCCTGACTAGCTTGGTCTGCAAAGCTATGGAAAGGATCATCATGGACCTCATAAATAAAGATATTGGGGACCTACAAACACTGGATCCTACCCAGTTCAGCTTTGTTAAGGGCAGATCCTGCCTCTTAAACCTGGTTGATTTCTTTGAAACAGTCACCAAGGCCATTGACGAGGGGAAGGTGGTCCACACAGCCTACCTGGACCTCGCAAAAGCCTTCGATACAATACCCCACTCGGGCATTATAGATAAGCTCACCAGCTTAAATATAAACCCCTAAGTTACTAGATGGATTACAAACTGGCTCAAGGACAGAACCCACATGGTTAGAATTGCTGGAGCCATGTCAGACTCCAAACCAGTTACAAGTGGTGTCCCACAAGGCTCAGTCCTGGGACCTCTCTTGTTCGGTATATATTTCTCGGATGTACATACCAACATGGAAGGACTGTGGCTGACCAAGTTCGCAGATGACTGCAAACTGGGCGCCATAATCGACTCTCCAGCTGACACAAGCATCCTCCAAAAGGGCCTCATAGAAACAGACAACTGGTGCCAGAGCCATGGCCTCAAGCTAAATGCCAAAAAGTGTATAGTCATCCCTTTGGCAAAAACAAAGTGCCCACAAATTACCACATAGGTGGTAATCCATTAAGTACAGAAGAAGTAATTAGGGACCTGGGGACCCAAGTTGATAGCAATCTCTCATTTGACAACCACATGGCCAAAGTGGTTAGAAAAGCATTTTATATAGCCCACCTAATCATGAAGGGATTCACATCTAGATCAGGGAGGTCATCATGCCTCTACTCATCCCTCATCAGGCCCATAATTGAGTACAATGCCCCTTTTGGGATGTACCTTACCAGACACCTGCAGCAACTGGAAAGACCCCAAATGTACCTCACCAAGAGGATCAAAGGGCTCAAACAGATGCCATATGCTGCCCGGTTAAAGAAACTCCATCTCTACTCAGTGGCATACCACCTGATCCGAGGCCATCTGTCCCTGACGATAAAGCCATGTCCAACCTGGAATTAATGGACATGCTGCACCTCAGAAAATCCAAATCCCATCAAGCTACATGGCCGAGAGACTTGAACCTCAGCACTGAAACAAAAAATAGGACATGCTGGAGGGACAGATTCATAACCCAGAGGCTCCCTTCACTCTGGAATAAAATCCCAGTCCAGGTTAGGCAGAGTCCCTCATTGACTCTCTTCAAGAGGAATCTTGATGAGTGGATGGGAGATCATAGGTTTACCCCGGGTATCACTTCTGTGTCACTGTTAGACAGAGGCACAGTATACTAACCTCGAAAAAGGGCATAGCAAAATAAATTTAAAATGGGTGGCGAAAGCCAAACACATTCTGGCTAGGCTTATAAATGCCGTAGGGCAGATAGCCTAGTATGAACCTATGAACCTATGAACCTATAAGTTCTGTGGAGCTTGCAGTAGCTGCGTAATGCTATAGTGTAGTATACTAGTTTGGTAGGAGTTCTAATACCCAAGATGGCAACTGTGTGTGTTTGTGTGAGAGAGTGTGTGTGTCTTTGATGATACCTGATTTTATGGACATTGACACTTACTACTCTCCTCTTACTCCTCCTTTAGCACTGTTGCTGATGTTAGTCACCTTCAAAGATACCTTGGCACAGCTCTCCAACACGGAAGCTCCATGGCACATGCCATAAATGTGGAACAATGTAGTAGAAGTAGCTGCCATAGGTATGGGTTTGACTCTCATCTGTGGCAAGTGTTTGATATGTATGTCTGTACCTCAAATATTATGGCCCCATTTCCACCCAGTACACATCTCGGAGCATGGACTAAGCTGTCCTGCAGATATCATCCACCTTACAAGTACCTGTTGCCAACCCTAAACCATGTCAGGTCAGTGGTGCATGTGGTAAATGTGTAACATAATGGTCTGTAAAGATTGTTAGATAGAGGTTTGAACCTTACCCCTGGCAAATGTAAGTATTTGTGCAGGCTAAAATTATTTTTGGAATCGCTCACCCACAACATTGCTCAATGCCAGTATTTACAAGGGCTGGTGATGTTCCTCACCTTAGAAGTACCTTGGGACAGCATTCATCCTATAAGCTCCGTGGCATGTGCGATAAATGTGGTAGGGTGTTGAATCTCAGTATTGGCAAGTGTGTGTCATCAGATGTGTGGAGGTTGCTGGGATTGTGTAATAATAGGATCTATCATGGGGTGGGTTTTGCTAAATTATTATGCTGAGGACCTGGTATATGTCACAATATCCACCTTACAAGACAACAGATGTCAAACACCAGAGAGGCTGGTGTAGCCAATCCATAGCCCTACATGTGACATTATGGATTGGTGAACAATATAGGCAACCCTTCTATTACTCAGAGAATACTCTCCACCCATGTCTCATACACAAACACACTTGGCTAGGCAAAAACCACTATATTGGTAGTTCCCTGCATATTGCCTCACAGATAGTAACCACGGTGGGATTGCAGTGGACTACATGCCTGTTGACCACAACAGTGCCACTGATGTCAGAAAGTACTTTGATGTGTTACATCTCCTGACTGAGTGTGTGTTATCCAGCAAGTAAGAGGACATGGCACCCTGTTCCATCCCTGCAGTAGACAGATAAATGCTTACAGTGGCCCTTTTGCTATGTTCCCCACTGGACACCTGCAACAACCTTAGAGTCTGCAAACCTAACCCACAAAGGGAATACCATGCCTTATACACATGCCCTGTATGGACAGATGACACTAACTCCACTGAATACCTGCATCATGCTGTCAATGTAGGTGCAAGCACAACCTCAATTACATAGCCAGGTATCACCAAATGAGGTCAGGAATGCTACATCAGAAGATAACAATCTGGCCAGACAACATGCCCCAGAGACCTCAAGTTAACTTCCACATGTTAAAGACATGTGCACAACCCAGACACTGCCCATATTATGGAACATAGATCACATACATGGGAAGCAGTGCACATCACTAGCCATCCACAATAGTAACCCAAATGAGTGGGTGATGAATACAATACCTACCTCTGGGGACCACTCCAGGGACTACACCCCTGAGCCACAGTGGAGACTATTGTCATGTGGCCTGATGCCAAGGTATTCCCTTTGTCTAGCCTTGTACAGCCTTCAGACCCATTCACCTACTACACACCTGTGAAGCAATGAACCTGTGCATCTCAGTACTGGCAAGTGTGTGTGTGTGTGTGTGTGTGTGTGTGTGTGTGTGTGTGTGTGTGTGTGTGTGTGTGTGTGTGTGTGTGTGTGTATGTGTGTATGTATGTGTGTGGAGATGAAAGATTTTGAAGCCATTCACACTCACTACACCTTCCATTGCCCTATTTTAGCATGCCTGCTAATGTCATTCACCTTGAAATAACCCTTTGGCCATATTTCAGCCACGTCTATTTCACGTTATCAAAATCTTACTGCATTGAATCACTAAAGGTCGACCTCTAGTGATCAATGTAGTGAAACATCAATAACGTTTACAAAAAAAAAAAACAAAAATAAAAACTAACTAACACAGGAAGAGGGGGCAAGCCCCCGCACCCCCCTACTTAAATATTCCAACTCCAAGACCGCACTACATTGAGGTAATTGGAAATCTCCCCCTATGGAGATTTCCGTTTACCTACACAATGTTCTGCGTTTTCGATGTTGTGGTGCTGACAATATCAGCTTCAATATTGTCGGCTTTTGACATCATGAAGTAAACCCTTTCAGCTCTATAAGCTCTTTGGCGCTTGCGATAACTGCATAATACTGTAGTGTAGCAAACTAGTTAGGTAGGAGTTTTAGTCCTGCTAACTGTGATAATGTGTGTGTTTCTCTGAGTGAGTCTGTGTGCATCTTTATTGACACCTGATTTTGTGGACATTCACACTTACTACACTTCCCTTACCCCTCCTTTAGCCATGTTGCTGATGTCACTCATCTTCAAAGATACCTTTGCACAGCTCTGCAGCATGCAAGTTCCGTGGCATGTGCATAACTTTATAACACTGTACTAACAATACATAGTCAGGTAGGGGTTTGAAACTCAGTCCTGATAAGTGTGTGTGTTATCAGTATTCTGTGTGGGTGTTGGGGTGATTTTGTAATGATAGGATCCATTGCAGTGTGGGTTTTGCTACATCATTTATATTGAGGACCTATATGCCCCAATGTCCACATTACAAGGCCAACCGTTTTAAAACACTGTAGAGATTGTTGTACACAATCCTCAGCCATAAATGTGTACAGCCATGTGCAATTACTATGTGACAGTATGGATTAGTAAACAATATAGGCAACCATTATAATACCCAGATACCACTCTCCACCCACTGATCATACACAAATGCGCTTGGCTCTTACTCTCTTACTTCCTTCCTTTCTTACTTTGTCTCTGCCCCCCCCCTCTGGTGGATGTGGAAAAGTACATCTGTTCTGCATAGGCAGCATCTTGTGTTTTGTAAGTAATGCCCATGATCAGCTGATGGCCTTGGCATGAATTGCAGTTCCCCACTTGCTAATTGCATGTGGAACAGCTGTGGTATCATTCCTATAGCCAACTGCATGGAAACATATTCCTATAACTAAGCACTTCATGTGGGTGTTGGCCCTTTTCCTTCACTGTGAGCAGGACTTCATGTGGGTGTCTGACAAACAGCATCACAAAGGGTAGTTGGAAATACCTTTTACAACATACATTGTGGAGACAGGCCAACAAACAGGAGTGGGATGTTCCAGACATGGGGACAGAATGTAAGTATTGCTGTTCTACATTTGAAGTAATGTTGGGTTAACAAGGGTTGTGTGGATATGGCTGTTCTACATGATTTAAAGTCTGGCATGACAGTGTTATGTGGTTGAGGAAGCTCTCACCTGTAGGGCTATCTGCAGACTGGCCAGAGTTTGGAGTCTTACATGTGGTGTGTTACTCACACATTTCATATCTTTAGAAATGCAGTAGCATACTCTGAGGATTGCAGTCAGTACATGGTGGCATCCATGTGAGTTATTGACTTTATATCACTCAGAAGAGATATGTCACAACAAACCCTGATACACCAGGAATTTTCTCAGTTTATCACAGCAATATGTCAATACTGGCCCTGTATTTGTGCCTCTGTCCCCCAAGTCTGTCACCCTTTCTCCATATGTCATACAGTAAGAGGTGCATATGTACAGTATATCATTATTTACTTACATCATACCTGATCACAAGCCAGTGAGATATCAGACTGCTAGACATGTTATGTTTAGTAGGCCTTATATTTGAGGACTAAACCTGGACATTCTGTTGTAGTCTGTACAGTAGTGAGGTCTGTGTACTTATGGTGATTGTTGACAGAGTGTCAGTATTGTGTAGAAGTGTATTGTGAATATGTTACTTGGCTTATATACAGACTGTGGTAGATGTCAGTGTTCTTGGTCCTGTTCTATCTGATGTTGTATGCTGCTCCAGTTTCTGGTACCCTATCAGCATATATGTTTGTAGGACCAGACTGAGAAATGTCCCGTACCACAGTCAGGCATCGGACTACACTGTGTATTGGGCCAGTATATGTAGAGTTAGTGTGTGAGTGGCAAATGTGATGATGGTTTTGTTCACACAGTCCATATACTGTACTATTAATTAGGCTTACCATAATGTGACTGTGACTGTGTTGAGATTGGTTGTGGGTATGCACTTTCACAATGGTGTCTGTTACTTCTTGCTGTTACATGCATGTAGTACCTGCTATATTTGCAAGTACATGTGTATTCCCCCATAGCAAACTTGTGTCAGTGTTGTGGCAGTCTGCCTGTAGTTTACATAATGCTTTGTGACATGCCTAGCAGCTCAGTATATTTACCTAGTGTGATGTTATGTCCAGGTATTTGTCAGATGTACTGTTGCCTGGTCACCATATGTGTTGTGTATTTCTGAAAAAGCAGTGGGATGCTGTGAAGATGTATGTCACTAACTAGTGGGAAGTATGTGGGCTTGGGACCTCTGCTCCTTTGGTTAATATGTGTTAGGACAGACAGGAGGGTGTGACTGCATCAACTGTGTGAGCTTATCTATTCCAGTATTTGTGTGATGTCCCCATTTTCATGGCTGTAAACATCCCCTTTGTCAGGCTTGGTCCACACGTCTTGCACTAAGGAGTTCTGTGTATACCTCTGAACTAACCAGATTATGTCAGACTGTCTATGTTTATTGGTCATATCTCTGCTGTATTCCACAGGATCATTAGTGTGATTTGTGTGATACTTCACTATGATGATCTTATGATGTCTGTCAGTAACTGATGGAGTACATGTCAGTATCAGAAGTGACTTCCTACACATGTCTGTTGACACAACCTCTGTTACTGTAGCAACATTCTACATTTATAACTGCAATACTTACATTGCATTCCCTTGCACTAAGAGGTTGTGACTTATGGTGCTGAGGTATGACTCCACTACATGTTATGGGCATATGTTATATATATATATATATATATATATATATATATATATATATATATATATGTGTGTGTGTGTGTGTGTGTGTATAAATATATATATATATATATATATATATATATATATATATATATATATATATATATATATATATATATACATATATATATGTGTGTGTGTGCATGTGCATGTATACATATATATATATATATATATATATATATATATATATATATATATATATATATATATATATATCATATCCTCATGTGTAAATATGAGTGTTGTATATACCTTCCCAGATGTATCCCACCATATTTATCTATGTGTATATTTAGATATAAATACATGACTGATTCAACACTATTTTCACTTACAAGTACTAAACAATGGTAGTAGTCAAAGCAGTTGTTCACTATTATTCAGTATGTTTACTGAATGATATGTTTGAAAAAACAACTACCATCTTTGCAGCTCCAATGGCTTAGTGGTTAACTGCTGTAACTATAGTGTACATGGTCCTGCGTTCAAGACCTGCAAAGTGGTGTTTATTTTTTTGCTAGGCAGAACAAGGACTGTTGCATACAGAGTGGTTAAGGCAGTTTTGAGCAGCTTTAAGTGAGTTTTTGCAGGTGTTCATGACAGTAAGCACTGCTAACATACCATTAAATGAATAGCTTGCACCGTGTAGACTTCGCTTACCAGTGCACAAATGTACTTAGCATTTACATTTAAGCAATGCTTACACCTGCTAAGCATAGCTCAGCCCTGGTAACCAGTGATCACATTCCAGACTGATAAAATAGCAGGGTAATGACATCTTTAATAAGTGTACTTAATTCCATGTACATAACATGCTTCTATGTGCTGTCATTATAGTAGCAAGGGGTATGAGTATACTGTATAGGACATCTGAATATACATGGCTAGTACAACAATCTTCTCTTTGTATGTGTTTCATACATGGGTAGTATTCCAGGTTATATGCAGTCACACTTGCATGTATTGTACCATTACAATACTACTTTTAACAGTGCTTTTCCAAGTAAGAGTAGATTGCAGATTGTAGTACTGGAACCATACACCCCTGCATGCAAAGCTGGACTCTGAGTACTGATTATCATGTTCTTGGTGTGTGAGCTGTATGTTTTTAAGTATCTCCTATTGGATATTGATCTGATATGTTGATATTTACTGTAGACTACTATGTGTTTAGGACATGTCATTGAGGACTGCTGTCATGTAGTAATGGCATACCTATCAGTGTCAGATGTCTGTCTGTCAAAACATTCATCCTAATGCATAACATGTTGGCTAGCTAATTTCTGTCTTTCCTCTGTACAGATGTGCAGATGTCAGGTATCCATCTTGGCTGCATACAGGCAATCTCTGATTGACTGACACTGACATGTCTGCCCAGCTGTGTTATGAATGCCACAGCAAGGAAACCCCATCCTGTATACACCACATGTCATGGATACCTCAACCAGACTACCACAGTCAACAGAACATGCTTGGGTACAGGTCTCTAACACAGACACTGGTCATGTTATGTAATATATGTTGCATACATGTCAATTGTAGCACCTTACTGGCTTTCTGTAAAAGAAAACCAGATGATTGGATGTTGAATTTACCCTGGGGATTGCTCAAGTGACATCAGTGGATAGATGGCCTGCTGACAAATGTCAGGTGGCATGATACCAGTGTACCCACATGCCCTACTCTTCTCATATCTCCATGGACATTAATATTGTACACACCTAGAAACACTTGTACCTATGGACCCCCTGTACTGACAAATGTGTCAGTGTGTATTACTGAGAATAACAGTCTCTGTGTGTTTGTAAACTTGTAGTTGAAGATACTCTGAAGGCCTTCTCACCCACTACACCCCCCCATTACCATACTTAGAAATGGCTGCTGCTGTAATTGACATTAAATGTACCTTGTTACACTCTTCACCCTATGAGCTACCTGGAGCTTGCATTACCAGCATAACACTGTTCTAAAAATGGGTAGACAGATGTGGGTTGCCCTCTGAGTCCTGGCAAGTGCATGTATGTGTGCGAGTGTGTATATTTGTAGGAGACAACATTCTGAGGCCACATTCTCCAAATACAATAAATCTTGCCATACATTATAAGGGATAGTGATGTTGCTGACATTAGGAGAGCCATGACAAACCCTCTCCCTACTATCCCTGTGACATGTGTAATAAATGCATATCCCTGTAGTAGCACTGATTAGATAGACAAGGGGTTGCATTGCAGTCCTTGTCAATGTGTGATTGTGGGTATGTCAGAGCATTATCATGGGTTTCAGTGAGCACAATTTCCAATGTGGGGTGTGGGTGCTTGGTATACTGTCTTTACACCATGGTACCCCCAGTACATATCCCAAGGTCCACTGTATGAAGACCGCTGTCACCATCAACCATACAGGTAACTGATTACACTATCCAGCCCAATGATGCATGTGCTGTGTGCAAATTCTCTGTAATGGAATGGACTCACTGACAAGATAGTTAGCACTGCTAAACCCAGGTCTGTCAGATGTGTCTATGACTATGTGTTTGTCAATGTGTATATGACAGTATGTCATACTATGTATTGTTCATTAACACCCAGTACATCCCCCATTACCATATTGTACAAGGCCTGGTGATGTTCTTCACTTAATATGAAACTTGAGACACACCTCATCCTAAAAGCTCTGTGGTATGTGCAATTAAGGCCAAACACATTAGTAGCAATAAGTAACTAGGTAGGGGTTCTACTCTCAGTGTTGCCAAGTAAGTGTGTGTGTGTGTGTATGTGAAGGGATCTACTTCAGCTGGCAGAAAATACATGTCCCAAGAGATCATATGTCCAAGAACTAACTGGCAAAAGGTACCATTTCAAAGGAATCTTCTTGTGGAAATTCATTCCATCAAAACTAGTAGTAGAAGTGTAAATGCCCTCTTCCTCACTGTACAGCTGTACAGCGATACTGGAGTTGGTATATATAGATGAGTGGGGTTGTTGTGGGCACAGGCACTCACATTGGGGTTATTGTTGTGTGTATCCCCCCTCTTAGTCTACTGTTATACTATACAGTTTATGTTAACAGGTTAAGTAGTTGTTAATCACGCTATTTGTGGTTCTACACCACCCCACACCCTCCAAAGTAGTGAGCTGTGCCACCCACACCAGCACATCTATGTTTACCAACTCCAGGATTGCACTACATTGGGGAACAGGACATATACCCTGCCAGTACCATCGTCAATTACATTAAACTGGCAAACTGATTATTTACTGATGTGATCTTTTGCCTATTTGGTCTTGGTGGAATTACATAGGCCAAAATAAGTTCACTGCAAAATTAAGTACATCCATGTGTATAGTATTCACTGTGTATTGCATCAACACCAAAGCCTCTGTGTGTGTGAGTTATTCACAAACATGCAGTGTGTGCCACCCAGTACATATACCATTGCCCACTGTAGAAGAGCTGCTGACATCAGCCACCATGCACTCACCTGTATACACCCCTCAGACCTATCAGCCATGTGGCACATGCAGTAACTGTTAAACAGACCTGTTACTTGTGTTCAGCTGTACCCCGGATATGACACAGACAATGTGTCATCACAGTGCCATACCCCTTGTAGGAAAGGACAGCAGGCCAACATCCTGCTGACACATAGACACCTACAACACAAACTGATTACATTATGGAGGCCACTATCAGTCAGTGCTAGTAACAGCTATAATGCATTATGGCAGGACAGCTACACGCCCTGACATGTAAGCATTAAACATTCCAGCTGAAAACATGTTAACTCATTCCCTCCAGGAAAGTTCTTTTGAGTGTGTACCTTTAACTCCCAGTGGACATGGGTTCAGCATTTAAAAAATAAAGTTATCACCTTACATTTTTAACAAATACCCATTGACAGAGGTCATATATCAACACAATTTTGCTTGCCATCATGTATGTGTAAAGATAAAATTTTCTGATACCTTGTATGTAACATGGCTTTGGAATTATTAATGCAAATATGAACAGGCGATATTTGACGCCTAGAAGCGCAGTAGGCGGTAACTTCAGAAATGCCTGTAGACGTCACTCAGCTGTAATGAGACAGCATTACATTGCTAAACCTTAGTACATTCACCCTGTGCATCAGAACCATATTAACATGTCCGTGCATTGATGGTATGGATGACAGGGATGTGGAACAGGTATCATCATATTCAAAGGGTGTGTTGTGGGTTTGCCAGAGACCTAGGGTGAGCCACTTGGCTGACATCATGTGTGTGTGTTAGGGGGTTCTTTATCAATTGTGCTGTGCAAATGTGGTGTGTGTAGGTATGGAGGTGCCCTAGCTGTGTTGGTGATATGTGTGTGTGTATGGATGCACACAGTTCTGTCATGTGGCTGTCTTATACAGAGGTTTGTTGGACGGTTGCAGACCATACATGGCAGGGTGTACAGTTCACCATGTCTGGCCACGGCCATGGAAACTGTGCCTATCAGGGGTTCCATGGGCACTACCTACCAGGTAGAAGCCCAGATATGTTACTCTCCCCGATGATGACACTTGTCTGTTGGATCCATGTCCCTGTTGGGACTGGCCAGGAACACCTGCATGTGGCCTGGTGCATTGTGGTGTGGATAGCACCTCCCCTGCAGTGCTGGTGCTGGTACTGCCACTATGGGAGCGGCTGTGACTTGTTGCATGTCCAAGTAGACCTCCACTTGTTGGTGTTGCTGACATACGTCCATGTGGCTGATTCCCTACTCACACCATATGCTCTAACGCAGACACCACATGGTCAAGGAATACCACCATCTCACCCAACCATCTATCCAGGACTTCTGCAAAATAATGGTGGCCACCTGCAAGATCATGGATGTTGTCAAGTACAGCAGAATGAGTAGCCCTCTGGAGCCTCAGACCCTGTCTGGTATAACATTCTATATGTGCTTGTGCTTCCATGGTTTTATTTATTTATTTATTTATTTACATTTGTTGACTGGGAGTGTCCGACTGGACATAGGTCCATTTTCAGTGGAGGCCCGGGGAGAAAAGCTCAACAGTTAAAATAAACAGACAGTAGTTACATTGGATTACATAGCAATTAACAATTTAACATAGCAATTACTTACAACATATTTACAGATAAAGAACATAGTACATCAGTAGACAACTAGAATCTTTATCTCTGAAGTACATAACAGGCATTAACAAATGTTACAATGAGAAGTTCCTGCTGCATAATAAGTACTAGGCTTATGAGCATCTGAGCTTGCTATAATCAAAGTAGTTAGTGGAGTGGAAATAAAGGTAGTGGTTGGATGGGGTGGGTGATATTAGAGTGGGAGTTACAAGGGCATAGCCAGCATGTTTTTAGGTGCGCTTTTAGTAAAGTTTTGAAGTGGGTGCATGATGGTACGGAGGTAATTGTGGGTGGAAGGGAGTTCCATAATTTGGCTATGGTGCTAGAAAATAGTGCTTCACCAGCAGAGTTATTGGCTTTATTGATCTGCAAGTGATTTTTGTTGCTTGATCTTATTGGTCTGGTGGTGCAATAGGGTTGAATTAGATTCTGGAGGGATGGGACATTTAGTGGATGGTTTACTAGTTTGTGGGTGAGTGAGAGTTGATACCACTGAAGGAGGTGAGGGAGCTCAAGCCAGCCAAGTTCAGCAAGTGAGAAACAGTGGTGACTACGGTAGGATGCCCCTGTGGCAAATTTGGCAGTTTTGTTGTAGCAGGTCTCTAGCTTGTTTAGATCGTGTTGCCTTAGGTTGGTATATATTGGAGAGGCATAATGTAGGGTGGAGATAAGGTGAGAATTTGCTATTGAAATCTTTACTGCTTTGGTGAGAAATTGCTTATTTCTTTATAATGCTCCTAGTTTTTTTGTGGACTTTTTTTATGGTCATGGATATGTGAATGTCAAATTTTAGTTTATTGTCTATTGCTACTCCTAGCAATTTGGTGTGTTCAGTTGGGTATATAGTGGTGTTGTCTTTTGCTGTGATGTTAAAGTGAGAGTTGTTTTGAGTATGTTTGGTGGGTTGGAAGATGAGAAGTTTAGTTTTGTTTGGGTTGAATATTAATTGGGCATTGGATAACCAAGTTTAAACAGAGGAAAAGGCTTCCTGTGTGACTTTTTGTAGTTTGGGTAGGGACTGGGCTGAGCAGATGATGGTTGAGTCATCTGTGTATTGTATGAGTGTGCCATGTTTGGTGGCAGAGACTAGATTATTGGTGTAAACAGAGAAGAGTAGGGGTCCAAGGATGGATCCTTGGGGAACCCCTATAGAGACAGGTAGTTGGGGAGATATGTCATTCTGCCATACAATGGATTGTTGGCGGTCAGACAGGTAACTCTGAAACCAGTTGGTGACTTATTGAGAGAAGGATAGGTTATTGAGGACGATAAGTTGTTTGTGTGGGACCATGTCAAATGCTTTAGATAGGTCTAGGAAAGTAGCAGAGGAGAGATAGCCATTGTTTTTATGCTGAAGGATAGTGTTAGTAAAGGAGAGTAAGGCAGTGGTGGTGCTATGGTTTGGTCATGCTGAGTACTGGAAAGGAGGTTGTTAGTAAGGAGGTAGTCTGAGACCTGAGAGTGTATGCATCTCTCTAGTATTTTGGAGAGTGGAGAGAGAATAGCTATGGGGCAGTAATTGGTTAGTTCTGTGGAGGGTCTGCCTTTGTGGAGGGGAATTATATGTGATACTTTCCACAGTGTGGGAATGTAACTTTCTGACAGAGATCAGTTAATCAAGATGGATACTGGGTAAGCCAGAGTATCAGCTGCGATTTGTAGGTATTCACTTGGGAGGTTGTCTGCTGCTAATTTGGTGGGTTTAAGTTTAGTTAAGAGATTTTTTATGTTGGAGGTAGGTACAGGAGAAAAAGAGAAGGCAGTGGGGAGATTACTAGTTGAAGGTGTAGGTTGGAGGTGAGGGGGGTTGTGTTGTTTAGCTAGTGATAGTATGGTTTGGGTGAAGTGTGTGTTGAATGAGGTAGCAATATTTTCTGAGGAGTGAGGGATGTTAGGAGGAGGGGTACTGACTTTACCTGGGTGGAGGATGGAGTTTATGGAGGACCAGAATTGTTTGGGGCTGTGTTGTGAGGAGTCTAGGGGAGACTGGTAGTATTGGAATTCGTCCTGTTTTATTAGCTTTTTGACTCTATTCGTAGTTCTAGGAATTTCTGTCTAGTTGAGGGGGTTTTGGTTTTGTGCCAGTGCTCCCAGGCTTTATCCCTGTTTTTCATTTCTAACTTAATGGTTTTCTGTAGCCATGGGGAGGGTTGTGCTTTGGTTCTGGAAAATCTTATGGGGGCATGGTAATTAAGGATTCTTAGGAAGGTAGTATTAAAAATGTCATGATGGCCTGAAACATGCGTCTGGTGACACCTGCTGTGACACATCTGCCAGGGGTATGATGGCCAGCAGCTGTCCTATGAGCACCCCTATACATATGCCTGTGTGGTACCTTGCCAATAATCCGGCTATGGCTGCTGTGTGCAGACACACGTGCCATTGTCCCCACACTGTCCTGTCCCATGCCACCACCTGCCAACTGTCCCTTATCTATGGTCACTGGTGATGGGGTATGTATGGGCATTGAGACTGTGTGCGGGGAGGGGGTGGATAAAAGTGGGATGTCAACTGATGGCACAGCTTCAGTCCCTGACAACCCTGCCTTTGCCTCACCATACCTATCATCATTGTCAGAGTCTGTATAGACGCTAACATCAGTTTGCCTGCAGGAGGGACCCTGACCCACCTTGCCACCTGTGAGGGGAAAACAAAAAATATAATTTAAGACCTGTACGTTATTGCTTGCCTCTACACACACACACACACACACACACACACACACACACACACACACACACACACACACACACACACACACACACACACACACACACACACACACACACACACACACACACACTCACTTACAGGTGAGGTGGCACAAAGATATTACACAGACCTCTCATTACCCAAAAGTCAAAATGCATGACATATGGCACTCAACAGCATGCAGTGTAGCTATACTCAGTCCTTGTTACCAGCATTAAATATCTCTGTGATGCATGATTATGTTAGAAGGTGATGCCCCTTCCCCTGGAACACAGGGCACCCACGTACACAGTATTGCTGTGCTCCTGTACAGCACTCTGGCATGTACTGTGCACCATCACTCATGAGTGTACACACCATTGATTAATGTGTATATGTGTGGCAGTTATGTTTGCTCTGTTGCTCACAGCCCCTATGTGTTTGTCTGACACATACCTGAGATGATATGAGGACTGATGTCAATAGTTAATGCCTGACCTCTGATTTGCAGATGTCATCATCAGCAGTGCATGTATGAGCAATAAAATCTGATTACACTGGCAACCTTCAAAGCTTAATGTGGATATGAGGAGTGTACACACCATTGTTGACATGCCAGCCTCTTCCATGATATGCAATTGTGCCAAAATACTGTATATGTTAACATTACACACACCTGATATGTGACATATGACCTGTGCAATCAAATGCAGTATCAAACAAATTTGTTAGTCGTGCAGATGCTGAATGAGATGCATATAATATGTGGATTGCATAAGTGTGCATACCCTTAACACAATGGTTTGTTGCAGCACCTGTTAAGAAAGCTACAACAATCACTATTCCTGGAAGGGATGTACTAGCATGGTCCATCTTCACTTGCCATTATTTGGTCACTCTGGCCTACAAGTGTCCCCAACTCTGCCAGATTGCAAGGTCAGCTTATGTGCACAGTCCTTGGAGGTCACACAGTGCCTTCACTATTGCTGTGGAGTCAGGGTTATGTCTGGCACAATTCATGACCTTGACTGTGTTCAGATACAGCCATTCTTAGTGAGCTTTGGATGTATGCTTCAGTTCACTGTTGTGTTTCAGGATGACACCCCTCACCATCCTCAGCCTTATTACAGATGCTTGTCAACAGTAGGCCACCCATGAGTGTTGTTTTGAAGTGTTCCAAATTCAGAATGCCATGTCTACTGACCTAGTTCCTGCAATGAACAGCAAACCTAAAGGTGTACACTGGCACCAGCAAACTAAAAATGGGGATAGTGGGCCTGAGGTGGAGTGAGGTGTTGCTTGCGCACCACATGTATCTTTATTAATACTGTCTGTAGGTTTCAGCCTTGGTCTCAGTACACCATTACACATTGCAACACATGGCTTTGGGAGACTTGATGTTATGCATATGCTACCTGTAGAGAGCCCTGGATTTTGTTTCCTGTGGAACAACTCCTCCATCTGATTACTCTAACCCATAGGCCAAACTTATGCAGATTCTAGGGGATTGTTGACACAGGTACTGCACAGGCAGTACTTGCTAGACATTCCTGCAAGTCCCTCAGTGTTGCTGCATGTTTCTGGGCATCCTCCACGACCAGTTTGCAACATGTGTTGTCATCTGGCTTGAATGGGCATCTGTTTATTTTCTACATTAATATTGTCCCATACTTCATACACACATACATGACTGTCTGCAGTGTTTGCCATTGTATATGCAATGGGGAGGTAAGGCTACTTCTCCCATTCCTGAGTGCTACTTTTCGGATATGGGATCCATTCCATGGTTTGTATGTGTGCAAGCCATGGCTGCCTTTGTTGCAGGTGAGTGGGCAAATGTCATGGACATACTTCTTGGACAACAGACCATTACTTGGTGTGATATTGAGGCCCTGTACTTGATGGAAGGTGTGTACTTAAGAAGAGTGAATGTGAGTGAAGAGTACCTCAAAAGCTGCTTCCACAATATGTTATTTGGAGTGCGTGCACACCTATGCTTCCAGTGTTTGTTAAGGTATGTATTCCCCATATTTGTTGTCCTAACATAGGATTCCATATTACACATTCGTTGCTCATGTTAGGATTACATTACAGGTTGTAAAAGGTGTGGAATGTGGTATTGTGATTTGCCGTTGTTTAGATCAGGAACAGTTGCCATTGTAATAGTGGTGTATACACTGTTATAGCCACTGTATAAGGGTAATGTTTCAGACATGTCCCTACTGTAGGCCATTTGCCCCATCATTATGTTCATCTCTGCTAACACATCTTGCACTGACAGGTTGTTAGGTATAATGCAGGACTCTTACATATCCTTCAGATATGCCACTATGGTGACCGCTGTGATGCAATGCAGTTAACATGGACAATCAATGAACATGTACAGCATGCATCATGGGTAGGTGTGTTAAAAATGTCCATTTATTTATTTATTTATTATTTTATTATTTATTTTCGTTTGATGATCCGATAGTTTGACTGAGGCTTTTGGGAAAAAAGAGGAGAGACAAGGAGAAATACAGATACACAATACAACAATATACACAAATACATACATGAAGAGACAGATGAGAGAGAAGAAAAAAAAAAAAAAAACAGAAAACATAGCAACATACAAGTAGGTATACAAGTTTAGATAAGATAAGATAAGATGGAGACATTCACATTTTTAAGTTTTACTTTTAGTAGTTTTATGAAATAATAAAACAATTGGTCAGTCCAGTTATCACTCAAAAAAAAAAAAAGTAAGCATTAGTGTATTATTATATAATACAACATCAACACCACAGTATCATATCAAGGGAAGATGAAGGGAAGGAAAAAAAAAAAAGAAAAGAAATAAAAAGGTGGATTAATGGTCAGAAGAGGAGTGGGTGAGTAGGATTCAGATTCAAGCTCAGACAGATTAGTTGTGTGTGTGTAAGTGGGTGGTCAGGAAGAGACTAGTCTGATTTGATGATTCATGAATGAACACATTGTGCCTGTGCCTTAAAGAATTGTTTTTTTTTTGAATTGAAAAAGGGAGGTAGAAAGTCTAAGGTTATTTGGGAGGGAGTTCCAAATCTTACCTATAGAGTTGGCAAATTGCGAATACCATGGCCATAACATGGGTGGTGTATTGGCAAACCTGAACAAAACAACTCTATACTTGCCAGCAACAGGCTACTGCCCCAGTTGTATACCAGAGGGACTTACATAGTTGTGTGAGAGACATAATGTCAGTAGCCACACCTGTGGCTTTGGTGCAGGTTGGGAGCAGCATTTCAATACATCAACAGTACAAACCCACAATACTAGAGATTATGCACATCTGTTCATTACTACACTGAAGCAACAGACTCTGTCTGACATATGCATGTAGATACTTTACAGATGAAGATGAATAAGCAACAGTGGTCTGCTAATGTGTCCTGGGGCCTTACCTGCACAGTCCTCATCCATTGTGTGGGTGGCACCCACCTCCACGATGCTGTCTTCAGGTTCCTGGATTGGCTGTCAGGTGGGTGCCCCAAGGCTGGCAAGGAGCTCCTCAGCATGTGTCGGGGGGGCTGGATGGCATGACCTCCACCTGTAGCTAGCTGGTCCCTCCTAACTGCAGCAGCACACTGATGGGCATGGCGGATTAGATTGGTGCACCAATGCCACCCTGCTCATAACTGCAGTTATGCAGGCTGACATCAGATACCCTGTGGACGAGCTCATTCCACAGGGTTGTCCTTTGCTGCAAATCATGGGCCCTGTGGCCAAATAGGGTGCTGTGATGTAGTATGATAAAGTTTATAATTACATCATTTTCCTGGGGTGTATATGCAGGGAGCCGTTCCCAGGACATTGTACCTGGAAGGCATAAACATGAAAAAAGGTCAGAGGACCTCATACTGCAAGGATATAAAAGTTGTTAATTGACATCTCCCCCCCCCCACCTTATCTGCAACAATAATCTAAACACACAAATCAATGGGTATGTTTACCCCAAACCTTTACACCAAACCTGCTGTTGGGACATATGTCCTATCGTTCAACAAATATTGAAATGTGTTTCTATTCATGTTCCATGTTGAAACACTATCACTGGTGGCCTGTTGCTATCAATGTAACCTGCATGTCGTTGTAATGGCCACTGTGGTTCTATATATACATGTGTTATGTTTACTATGCAACTGTTCCAAATCTGATGTTTTGGGTTAATGGTAATATCTATGCATGCTGTTATAACTAATCCTGGATTGTGTTGACTATTAATAACCCACATATGTTCTAAAACTGCAACATCATAGCATGTTTGGGAAGGCCATTCCCAGCAGAATCACCTCTCCCACCTCATCTAGCTGTGGCACTGGGCACCAGCACATCTGGGACCCACCCTGGAACCTCCTCATCCGATGGTCCTGCACCACCTTCGGGTGGAACTGCCTCAGGGGATGGGGCACACCCCTTCGGGAGTGGGCACAGACAAGATCCTGTCACCTGAAATCAGGCCCGGGGTCTGGTGCGTAGGGAGCTCTGCAGAGAATTGAGAGATCTGCTATGTCAGCCTGAGGGCCACACAGAGCAATTAGAGGGTCACCCTGCCTCTCCTGCTCAGTCCTCAGAACAGCCACCTTCGGGGCCATGAATGTGCAGTGGTGACTGACCATGGATGTGGACCTCAGTCCCACTGTTACCATTTGGGGGCTCATGGGCTTCTGATTTCCAAACACCCCTCCCAATCCAAGGTGTTTACCCTTACATGTGTCATATACCAACCCTGCCTGCTGTCTTGTCTATCTTCCTACCCAACCTACCTCCTCAAATATACCTACTATCCTTCCCTAACATCCCACTTTCACCTTAAAAAAAGGGACAATCTGTTCCCAAAATAATTTTGCCCCATACATAACTGTCCATTTCACACCCACTTACAACTGCTTAAAAGTGCCTTAATCACTCTGTATCCAACAGCCATTGTTCTGTCCAGCAACAAAAGAATCAGCCCTAGCAAGTCTCAAACCCAGGATCCTCCACGCCATAGCCACATCAATTTATCACTGAGCCATCTGAACTGTAGATATGTGTGATGTTTTCTCAAACATATCATGCAGCACAGTCATTTAACAGTAGGGAAAATGCACTGATATGTATATATGTAGACATATATATATATATATATATATATATATATATATATATATATATATATATATAGAGAGAGAGAGAGAGAGAGTGCATTCGGACATCGGATCCACACTCTGAACTTCTTCCTCCACAGCTGAACTGTTCTGCCTTGCTACAAAATAGAGCATCACAACTGGACAAAGCCTAACATAAGGGGGGATATATAGAGACAGATCGTAGATATGCCTATTACAAACCTATGAAGTTTGTGCATGATACATTTCACATTACCATTACTGTTCTGAAGGTGGTGGGGTCTGAAACTCATGTGTCTGTTGTAACTTCATTACTTCCACCTTCAGCTATTTGTCAGACTAATACAGATGTTTGGAGGAACAGAACAAACACTATTATGGCTTAAATATTGACATTCTGTGCAGATCTGCACAGTTGACAGGTATGGCCCACTGCCCACAGGGCCAGATGCTATGTCCATAGCAGTTGTAAAACAGGACATCATTACAGCAAGTCTTGATGGCACATATAAATCTTTCAAAATCATCTATCCCATTATTACAGACCAAGTACTACATTCAATTACATGCTTACATGTGTTACATAACTGTTTTATTATTATGCTCTCCTCTGTATTCCAGTTGATGTATTCCTTGTTTGTTTTTTTTTTTTTTTTTATTATTATTATTTTTCCTTTTTTTATTTCTCTCTCTGTCTCTCTTCCTCTTCACTACAGGGATTGAGCTGGTTTCAATAGGTTGCAGCATGGCTTTTGTAGGTGATGCTCATGATCAGGTGATGGCCTCTGCACCAATTGGTGTTCCCCACTTGCTAATTGCATGCAGGCAGCTGTGTAGTTCTTCCAATAGCCAACGTCATAGCAATCCACTATTATAAATGACTACATCATGTTGGGTTTGTCCCTTTACTTTTCCTGTATGGAATACATCCTTCCTGTGTGTGGGCAGTGGTGTTACAGACAGCAGGTAGCAATACCTCTAACAACAGGACTTGTGGATACAGGTTAACTACATATTTGTATAAGGTTCCAGACCTAGGGACAGTGTGTGAGTATTGCTGTTATATGAATTGAATACTGTTAGTTTTACAGGGTTTGTGTGTACATGCTAGTTTTACATGGAATGTAGTCTGTCTGCATAGCTCTCAACTATGGGCATATCCACATGATGGCCAGAGGATTGGCTGTTATGTTTTGTCTATTCCCCACACAGGTCTTGTCCCTGACATATCAGTGGAATTCTCTCTGTTGAATGCTATCAGTACATGGCAACATCCATTTGTGTTTCTGACTTCATATTCCTGAGTATGGGTATGTTGCAACCAATCCTGTAACACCAGCAACTTTCCCAGTGTATAACAGCAATATTTCAAATATTTATTTATTGTTTATTTATTGCAGTTGGTTTACCAGGATAGTCCATTGGGCCAAAATGAACCCATTTTCAATGGAGTCCTGGGGAGAAAAGCTCCAAAAATGTAGATAAAGAATCAATCTATCTAGGTTATATCTATCAACAATCTAGGTACAGCAGGTTATTAATGATAATTATACAGATGTAAAAGATTAAAGCAAATAATTTCAAAAATAGTACAGCAAACATTAGAAATAATACAGACTTGTGATGAAACATACTGAAGATACAGGCTAACAGAAGGAATAGTACAAAGTAATACTGAAAGTTATTGCATATTAGGAAGCATAGACTTAAAGGCCCAGTCTAGTACATTCTTTGCAAATACCATAGGAATAATAATGTGTGTGCTAGGGGAACATAATAAAGAAGTTTGCTGGAATAAAGAGAAGGAGAATGAAAATAGCCAGAGTTAGTTATGTAGGGTGGGAGCAAGAGCATTCCCACCGGGATGCTAGATATGAGTAAAGAGATCTTTTGAAAGTAAAATGGTTAGAGGTGGTGCGAATGGACGGTGGTAGGGAGTTCCTACATATCAACTCACATATGCTGAGGCACTTAACTGTAACCTTCCTAAACCACAAAGACCTCCTAGATTAAGTACACATAACAAAATACCCTCATCAACCCCAAATGCACACTTTCAAAACACCCACGTCAACACATAGAGCTACATGTCATGGAGCCTCTTCCTCTAAGCCACAAGGCAAGCCACCAAACAATCCAACATTCTAGTCACTGGAGACTCAATCGTAAGTCACACTGATGTCCCTCTCACCAGGCTGAGTAAGGAGAAAGTCATGGTCAGCTGCTTATCAGGGGCTAGGATCAGTCACATTACACAGGCACTCAGGTCACTGGACCACAACTACCAATATATGACTCAGTAACAGTCCATGTGGGAGTAAATGACCTGAGATGTACCTCCCTACACTATATGAAGAGAGACATCATGGAGCTCTCAGAATGTGTGTCTCAGGCTGGTATGAGCCTAGCATTGAACAGCATTTTACCTTCTCCAAAGATGATGCCACAATATGAATAAAAGATTATGGACTTTAATAATTGACTTAGTTTATGGTGTCATTTTAAGGGGATGCAATACTTGTCAGCATGGAAGGAGATGGTCAACAGACCATGCTGCTTTGCCAAGGATGGTCAGCACCTCTCCTCTCTAAACTTTTGAATATTTAGCCAACACCGTCTTCCCCCATAGTGCCTTTTTAAGCAAGTACTTCTGACAGAACAAATCAAAACCAAGAAAATGTAAAGGTATTACTGCTCAATGCTAGGAGTCTAAACAAAAAAACTCCACTCCCTAGAAGCTCTCTTTACCCTAGAGACTGCTGACATCTGTGTGGTCATGGAGACATGGTTTAAAGCTGCGGACAGCACACCAGCAGTGGTATGTTATAATGGCTTCAACACATTTACGCCAGCTACTTCACAGGCAGGGACTAAAGGAGGAGGTGTCTCTATTTACAATAAACTCTCAGCTAACTGGCACCCATGGGAAAGTACAGTTGTGTATATTTACCATAAATGTAGATGTCCAAGTGTATTCATTGTTGCAGTCATTACATTTGGGTAATCTGCTGGCAGGTTGCCCTCAGTCGGCCTGATTAACAAAGTCTTGGGTCCTGCGTTGGTTACTGTCCCTTCTTCCATGATGTCAGGTTGTCAGGGGTATAAAACATGCAGCTGATGCCATTACATCAGTTTTTCTTGCCCCAGATGTCAGGTGCCACCACAAACGGGGAGAAAATATTTATATATATATATATATATATATATATATATATATATATATATATATATTATATAAAGAATTTAAAACAAAAAAATATACCTCCAAACAAAAGCAAATACACCAAAAAGGCTTTTAAGCATAGTAAAAGAAAGGAGAGGTATAGTAAGAGAAAAACAGGGGTCTGGAGGGTGGGTAACCCGGACTGCAACAGTGAATACACTCGAACATCTATATTTATGGTAAGTGTACACAACTGTACTATGTTCTTCATGTTCCACTGTTGCAGTCATTACATTTGGGAAGAATCCCAAAGCTATGGTTGGGAGGATGGATTTATACAGCATTAGGAGCAGCTATAAGGCCCTGCAGGACAGCAGTGGCAAAGCCAGCTCTGGATTTAGTGAAGAAAGGTAGATGGTAATGTTTGGTGAACGTATGAACTGAGCTCCAGGTAGCAGCTTCTAGAATGTCTCTGGTAGGAACCCCTCTGAGAAAGGCTGCAGAAGTAGATGCAGCCCTGGTGGAATGGGATCTGATCCCCTTGGGGATAGGTTTACCATGGCGCATATAGCAGAAACGAATACAATGGCTTATCCATTTTGAAATGGTCTACTTTGAAATAGTCTTTCCCTCTGACCCTGCAGCAAATGCCACCAATAGCGTTCAGATTTTCTTAGAGATTTTGTTTTGTGCATGAAGTGCTAGTTTATATAAATAAATAAATAAATAAATATGGCTGTACATTTTCATACGTTTCACCGTGGGAACAGTGGTGGGCTAGAGCTTACTGCCTTACACACAGTTCTGTTTGTCAGTGTGATAGTGACGTTTTAAGTTAAGCATTATGTAAAAGATGCATTTACATTGTGACAACTAATACTTTCCCCCCAAGGTTGAGTACAGAGTGTAATTGGAGGCTGTTGAACTACATCTGTAATTAAGTGCTGACTGATTCTTTTCTTCAAGACAAGTGTGCTTTTGCTGTTGTACTACTTGAAGGCTTTAGCCTGGACAGCAAAGTATGTTTTGTTTTGCAGATTACTGTATCATATGTTTTCTTTGAGAGTTGCATTAATCAGTTATTATATATTTCAATCACCTAAATGCTATAAGAAATGGCATAAACAACTGAAATTGTACACAGATAAACATTTCTATGTATGCAAACTGTGTTTGGTGTCCTGTCCTTTGCATTGTGTGTGGGTATATGTTTCATGCAATAATTCTCATTTGTAGGAAAGAATCAGACACTGGCCATTTGAAACGGTGGCAACTGTAGGAATAATGACTGTTTGATATGCTGTGCACCCTCTATATATACTCTCTTTATATATATCTATAAGTATTTATATATTTATATGTGTATGTATCATCATCATCTTCTTTCGGCTGTTCCCGTTAGGGGTCACCACAGCGGTTCATCTGTTTCCTTTTCTTCCTGTCCTCTGCATCTTGCTCTGTCACACCAACCACCTGCATGTCCTCTCTCACCACATCCATAAACCTTATGTTGGGCCTTCCTCTTTTCCTGTTACCTGGTAGCTTCATCCTTGGCATCTTTTTCCCAATATACTCAGCATCCCTCCTCAGCACATGTCCAAACCAATGTAATCTTGCCTCTCTGGCTTTTGTCTCCAAACCTTCCAACCTGGGCTGACCCTCTAATATACTTATTCCTAATTCTGTCCACCCTTGTCACACCCAGTGCAAATCTTAACGTCTTTAACTCTGTTACATCCAGCTCTAACTCCTGTCTTTTTGTCAATGCCACTGTCTCCAACCCATATAACATAGCTGGTCTCACTACCCTCTTGTAGTCCTTCCCTTTCACTCTTACTGGTACTCATCTGTCACAAATCACTCTTGACACTCTTCTCCACCCACTCCATCCTGCCTGTAGTCTCTTCTTCACCTCTCTTCCACACTCACCATTACTCTGAACTATTGATCCCAATTATTTAAACTCATCCACCTTCACCACCTCTACTCCTTGCATCCTCACCATTCCTCTATCCTCCCTCTCATTCACACACATATATTCTGTCTTAGTCCTGCTGACCTTCATTCCTCTTCTCTCTAGAGCACATCTCCATCTCTCCAGGATCTCCTCCACCTGTTCTCTACTCTCACTACAGATCACAATGTCTTCTTCAAACATCATAGTCCACGGGGACTCCTGTCTGATCTCGTCTGTCAACCTGTCCATCACCATTTCAAATAAGAAAGGGCTCAGAGCTGATCCTTGATGTAATCCCACCTCCAACTTAAACGCATCCATCACTCCCACCACAGACCTCACTGCTGTCACACTACCCTTGTACATACCCTGCACCACTCTTACATAGTTCTCTGACACTTCCGACTTCCTCATACAATACCACAACTCCTCTCTATGCACCCCTGTCATATGCTTTCTCTAAGTCTACAAAAACGCATATATATATATGTGTGTGTGTGTGTGTGTGTGTGTGTGTGTGTGTGTGTGTGTGTGTGTGTATGTATCATTAGAATGTTTAGTGCTTCCACATTGTACACTCCCTATGGTGGACTGACTGTTCTGCATGATATGTTAGAGAAATCATCCCAACATCTTATAGGTGAGATGGCTTTATGTTAACTTGCTGTGGCTATGCTGTGCAGGGTCACAGGTTCAAGACTTGTAAATGCTGGCTACCTTGTTGGAAGGTAGATAAGTTCAGCTGTGGAGGAAGGGATAATGGCAATAATGGGCGGCACAGTGGTGCAGCGGTTAACGTTGTCACCTCACAGCAAGAGGTTCTCTGGTTTGATTCTCAGCTGGGCTGCCTTCTGCTTCCACTGAAAACAGGCTCTGTGGAACCTAGTCGGACATTCCCGGTCAACAAATGTTAAATAAAAATAAAAAATAAAATAAAATAATTACAAGAGAACAAGAGATCCCTATTTTGGGCCCCTTCACCACCATTAACAGTGCCTTTGGTCAGATGTTTTGCAGTGAGAGGTTCAGAGTGTGGATGCGATGTCCGAATGCAATACACACACACACACACACACACACACACACATATATATATATATATATATATATATATATATATATATATATATATATATATATATATACATACACATATATAAATACATTTTCCCTACTGTTGAATGACTGTGCTGCATGATACTTTTGAGAAAACATTACACTTATTTACAGCTGAAATGGCTTAGTGGAATCTTGATGCACCAATGGTGTGCAGGGTCCTGGGTTTGAGACTTGCAATGGCTGATTATTTTGTTGCTAGGCAGAACAAGGGCTGTTGGATAGAGAGTGATTAAGGCACTTTTAAGCATTTGTAAGTGGGTTTGCTCAGGTTTGTGTGGCGGTAAGCAGTGCTAACTTCCGGTTAAATATGCTTACAGACAGTTAGCCTGAAAGTGCTTAATCTGTGTAGGCATTGCTTAGAGCCATGCAAATAGGCTTAAACCCACATACTACTGCTTAAAGGTGCTGACACCCACTTACCCCTGCACTAATTTCTTAAAAAAAACAGAAAAAAGAGGTAAAAGGAAAGTGGTGAAAAAGGGGGCACAAAGAGGGAAAGACAATAGGGAAAGTAGCTAAGGAAGTGCAGGACAGGTGTAGGGAAGGTCCATAGCTGTCCATTTGTTCTACAGCAACAGCTGTGCATATATAATGAAGGTGGAGGTAGATTTGGACACTCAAACCCCTGAGATAGGGGTGAGAACAACAATAATGTGTTGTGAAGCCAATTAGACCAGAGTACTTGTATCCAATGGACATGTATGCAAAATGAACAGCTATGTATGGGGCAAATTTTTTTTGAGGAATAGATTGCCCCTTTTTTAAGGTGAGAGTGGGATGTTGGGGAAGGATAGTAGGTATATTTGGGGAGGTAGGTTGGGTAGGAAGACAGACAAGACAGCATACAGGGGCAGTATATGACATGTGGCAGGTAAACACCTTGGATGGGGAGGGCTGTTTGGAAATCGGAAGCCCATGAGCCCCCAAATGGAAACAATGGGATTGAGGTCCCCACCCATGGGCAGTCACCACTGCACCTTCATGGCCCCAAAGGTGGCTGTGCTGGTGGCTGAGTAGGAGGGGCAGATTAACCCTCTAATTGCACCACATGGTCCTCAAGCTGATGTAGCAGATCTCCAAACTACCTTCGGAGTTCGTTATGCACCAATCCCCAGACCTGACTTTGGGTGACAGGATCCTGTCCATGACCACTCTCAGGGAGGATGAGCCCCATCCCTTGAGGCGGTTCCACCCAAAGGTGGTGCAGGACCAGTGGACAAGGAGGTCCCAGGGTGTGTCCCAGATGTGCTGTTGCCCAGTGCCATGGCCAGATGAGGTGGGAGAGGTGCTTCCGCTGGGACCGGCCTTCCCAAACATGCTATAGTGTTGCAGTTTTACAACATATTTGGCTAAGTAATAGTCAACACAATCCAGGATTAGTTATAACATCATGCATAGATATTCCCATTAACCCAAAACACCAGCTTTGGAACAGTTGCATAGCAAACAGAACACATGCATATATGGAACCACAGTGGCCATTACAACGGCCTGCAGGTTGCATTAATAGCAACAGGCCACCGATGATAGTATTTTAACATGGAACATGAATAGAAACACATTTCAATATTTATTGAGCAATAGGACATATGTCCCAACAGTAGGTTTGGTGTAAACATTCCCTTTGATTTGTGTGTTTAGATTATTGTTGCAGATATGGTGAGGGGGGAGATGTCAATTAACAACTTATATATTCTTGCAGTACTCACAACTTTAATGCTCATTGCTCTAATCAATACTCTACAGGTATTATTACAATATACTATGGCCTTGGTTTGGGCAGTGGTATGTTTGTACACAGAGTATACTTCAACTGTCTGATAGCTAAGTTCTACATCTCTTACCTGGTAGACTTGTGGAGGAAATATATGTTAACACTACCTAACTGTTTCTACACATATTCCCAGATTCTGAGTTAATATTATGCACATACCTCTCAAACTCTTAATGCACACACTCTGGACAAATTTTGACAATGTGGTTGTACAAATAGGGACATATTTTGTATATTACTCTCATAAACTTGGAGAGTTGCTAGAGTAACAGAATTTATTTTAATATACATTTTCTGAAGGTTTTGAGGTCTGAAAATCAAATGTATGTCATTATTTAGTGACTACATTTCTCAGATCGTCCCATTGATTTGCCAGGGGGACAAAGGAACAGGCGAAAAGTATGAGCCAATTATCTGGACATTCTGGAAATATCTGTACAGTTGAGAGGTACAAATATGCCTGCAGCTTACTACCACTCCCAGGATTCAAACCATGGCTATGTCTACTAAAAATACCACAATTTAAGTTTCATCAGAGTGTGCTATTTGAATAATTGCTGTCTATTCCTTTGGTGTTTTCTTTCGAAGTCTCTCTTGGTTGTACAATCTGACCTTGTAATTACAGTAGTCTTATACAGACATTCCTAGACATATTTTTATGTAGCACAGTGTCAGAAATCGTGGATGATACAACAGTACTATTCTGATATCAGATGTTGGTGAATGCTACATGTCAGGCCATACAATAACAGAGTAAACACTACCATTCCAGGATTTAAATCTTTATTGCCAGGCAGTTACAGTTTTCTTATCTGACAGACCTGTTGGGGAATGTTTGTTAACACTACCTGACTGTTTATACACATATTCCCAGATTCCTAGTTAATAGTATGCACGTACCTCTCAATCTCTTAATGCACACACTTGGGACAAAGCTTGATAAAATGGGGGTACAAATAGGGATATATTTTGAATATTGGTCTCATAAACTGGAAGAGTTGCTAGAATGACAGGATTTGTTTTAATATACATTTTCTGAAGGTTTTTATGTCTGAAAATTAAATGTATGTCATTATTTAGTGACTACAATTCTGAGATCATCCCACTGATTTGCCAGGGGGACAGAGGAACAGGCAGAAAATATGAGCCAATTATCTAGACATTCTGCAAAAATCTGTACAGTTGAGAGGTATGATTATGCATACAGCTTACTACCACTCCCAGGATTTGAACCATGGCTGTGTCTGCTAAAAATATAACAATTTAAGTTTCATCAGAGTGTGCTGTTCAGATATTGCTGTGGATTTCTTCAATGTTTTCTGTCCAAGTCTCTCTTGGTTGTACAATCTGATCTTGTACTTACAACAGTCTTATACAGACATTTTTTTATGTAGCACAGTGTGGGTAACAGTGGTTAACAGAACATTACTATTCAGAGAATGCAACACTAAATGCCATACAATACCAGAGTAAACACAACCAATCCAGAATTTAGAACTTTATTGCAAGGCAGTTACAGTTTTATTTAAATATGACCTATATGGAACTATTACTGTTATATTGCCTGGTTTATTCAGTACAACCCACACACAGTTGTTATACTGCCAGGTGACTTTCTACTACTTTATATGTATTTGGTATGACTACTACAAGCAGGATTGTTACTTACCAGCCTCGCAATGCAGCCTTTGCAGCCTACTAGCATGAGCTTCCTGATTCACAGCCCTCTCAGCTGCAGTTGTAAGGGAAATGGAGAAATATTCAGGCATACCTATCCATCACATACACAGGTTGGACATTAGTAAACACTTATTGGTATGACTACTTGCACACTGCTGGGACATGGCCCCTCTGCCTTGCTTCTTGGACCCACTCATCCAAGAGCTCCCTCTTTCTCTGCTTCAAGTCGGCATAGGGTGCCGGACCTGCTCAACAGTCCAAGGGATATCAATGGCAATGTTAAGATCATAGGTGAGACAGTCCCAGGCTTAAACTTTATATTGGAAGCTGTAGTACTGACCCTACAGCAGTCTCTCATCATGGTTTTGTACCAGGAGTCCTACCATGACCTTGGACTCCTGCATGCCCCAGCGCTGCACCCAGAAGTGCATGCCCTCACCAACTCTGCCATGCTACCTACAGTGGGAAGCTGCAACCAGTTATGAGCTGTATTCCTGCCTGTGGGGTTTAAATATGGCCAATTTCCTACCCTTTGCCATGATTGGATGGTTTTGAATATGCTGAGCTAAGCTAAGCTATGGGAAACCTGCTTAGCTAAGGTTGGCAGTGCTTAAAGGGGCAGGTTCAACACTGCTTACCAATGGACAAATCCACTTAGATGGGCTACTCATTGCTTAGCAGTCATATTTACACAATGCTTACATCTGGTAAGCAGAGCTGTGCAATGCTTAGCATTGCTGATTTTTTATTTTATAAACTATCTGCTGTATGGGATTGATTCATCATTCATTACATATTATAAATTTGTTTACTGTCCCTGACATCTCCCAATGTGCTTTAATTACATTTATTTATGTGTAACTATACTGTACGGGGCACTTGTGTTTATATGGGGGTTTCACAACTTTATTAAACTGACACCTCATATCTGGACCTACTACAGTACTCTGGTTAACAAATATATGTTATGTAGTGGCTAAATATTAAAAAAATGTTTATGTACTGCTTTCACATGTAAAATTCAAATTGGTTATAGTGGGGATCAAACCAGGAATGTCTGTTTGCAAAGCACACACTTTAACCGCTACACTATTGCAATACTGCTTATGTTAAATGTCTCTTGCTATTTATCTTCTTGTGCTGTTTAAGCTGGACTAAGCATACCTAAGCAATGGGCACACGTGCGCAGCTATGCTTAAACTTTATTGCATGTTTAAAAAAAAATTATTTGTTGTGTTATTTTATGTGTACCCTTCAGAATATCCATGCTAATGCTGAACCTGTTATTCTATTAACTTTCTGCTTTGTGGGACGATTGTCCCTTTTGACTTTGTCCACATTCCTTACTCTGACGGGTTCGGAGGTGTGCACTATGTGCTTATGCTAAATGTGTTATTCTAACAAAATTTGTCTTGGTAGGGACGATTGTCCCTTATTTCTTTGACCAGATTTGTTATCCTGATGGGTTGGGGGGTGCAAGCATTCTTGGTCATTTAAATTGCAGAAAGGCAATTCTGGAGTGCAGGTGGCATCTGCACTCATACATGGAACCATGTCCGTTTTACAGCATGGCAGCGCACCTTCATACATATGCATGCCGTGCTGAACAGGAACAGTCCCTGCCATGCAGGAATAACTTATTCCTGCCTGGCTGCTTGCTGAATCGTGGGGAATGCTTATGCACTGCTGTGTTACTGATGTCTCATGCCAATAGTTGAGACTACAAGAAAATGTAAAATGACATTGCAGGCGCAGGAGCAGGAGGAATAGCAGAGGAAACAGAATGAAAAACCCAGATGCTATACTTTACATAACTGTCAGTCAGGACAAGTTAATTTATTGCCACTGTCTTACAGTACATTAATCCTTATAAAAGAGAAGGAAGTAGTATGAAAGCAGGTTGCTTTGCAGAAGAAGTGCACATGTTTTTAACTATGATAGTTTGAAAATAAATGTCCCAATTATTTCTTTAAATAAAAGAAATGGGGAAGACAGGAAAGTTGTGAAATGGGGAGCAAACAAGGGCAAGAACAAAATAAAAACAAGACAGGAATGTGCAGGAAGGATGTAGGAAAGAACTATAACTATCCATTTCTTTCAGAATAAAATATACACATTTGGCCGAATTTGGACTGTCACCCCCTAAGAGAAGGGTGACCACAACACAAGTGAGGGTGGGGATATCGCGACCCCATGGATATCAAGTTGGGTGACAGTGAGAATCGAGTCCTCACCCACTGGACTGCCATCTCTGTCACCTCACTGCACCAATGGCTGCAGTGTCTGATGTCTGCTTCTCCTTGTGTGATTTAATACAACGATGTAGAGCAGTGTCTCCAGCCAGCATAGGCATGCACCAACAGTGGAGTGCATGATCCTACACACCATCCCTTGACAATTTCTTATGGAAGATAAACTTACCCCATCCACCACTGCACCCAGAGGGAGCCACAGGCCTATCCTCCAGGGCAGATCTACCTGAGGGGATGGGTAGTGCACTGGGGCAGGTGGATACTGTGGGACAGTCCTACCCCGCTGTGCTATGAGAAAAACAAAAAATTAAATAAGTAAACATAAAAAAATGAAAATACCCCCCCCCCCCAAAAAAAAGAGAGAGAGAGAGAGAGAGAGAGAGAGAAAAGGGTTGGGGTGATAGAAAAAAGTGAGAATATTAGTAACTTCACATGTGACATACTAAGCACTGATACAATTATTTTACTCTATTCTGTTACCTTTACTTTTAACACTACAAGCTAATAACAAATATGTCTGTTTACTGTTCAGACTACCCAGCTTCTAACAGATGCACAATATACTACAGATTGCAGTAAGCAATCCTTGATGTGTGCATACATTGCACATATGTGTGGTCCAAATATACTGATTACAGTTTACAGCAAGCCAGTGGTGACACTGCTTTACAGCTCTGATGTTACATTGCAATACTGATGAAACCTTAAAATATTTAATATTTTATAATATATATATATATATATATATATATATATATATATATATATATATATATGGGAAGTATGAATTTTGAAGGCACAAGTTATGACTACTTTGTAATAATAAACTGTTGTTTTGCCCTGCAGAGTAATGCATGCATACTTCCTTATTACAGTTAAGAAATGAATGCTCAATTTGATACAACTGTAAAGTAACATAAATGCATCATAAGTTTTTAATGCTAAAATAACTCCACTGTTGGGATGCAGACATACCACATGTGTTTCACATTCATGCCATTCTAGCTGCATGGGTTTGCACATCCAGTGTCAGGTCTGCGATGGCTGCAGAAAAAATGGAGCACAGCACAATGCCATTAAGCATACCAACCCTGACTATATCCAGCTTTTAACTCTGACAAGTAGTCTCTGTAGGTGTAAGTGACACTTACATATTTATAGGGTGGCCCCAGTCCTACATTCTTCGATCCAGTGGTCGAGGCTATCCCTATTCTACATCCTGAGGTCTCTGCCATGGTTCCTACATTGTTCACCAGTGCTGCAGATACCAGTAGCACTGGGCAGAGCCTGAGACAGATTATCCCATGCCTCTGCCTGATACTCCAAGCCACGATAGTCCCTCTGCAACTGCCTGGGTGCATGTTCATTCAGTAGGAGTCTGACAAACACTTTGGCCTCCTAGACACCCCATTTTGAGTACAGAATCTCAAAACCTGTCAAGGAATGCCAGCCATGCCTATCGCATAGTGAGACCAATGTAGCATAATGTTTCCCACCAATTGCTGGCATCACTCTTACTGTGAGTGTGTACTTTCTGGATGTCCAACATTTTAAAGTGTTGTGCATCGCTTACCATTATGCAAACATGTTGTGCAAGAGTGTTCTGTGCTGGAAAATGTGTTTTTATGATGGCCAATAGTATTAATTGAATACATCTGGTTTATGTGTGTACCTGTCTGGGTCCTGTCTGCTATGTGGGTGGCCCATTTGTGTACTGCCACTTTAGATGCAAACAAAATGTGCATAGCCAAAGCATTTGTGCTAAGTGGCACATTGTACTGCAGTGCTCAACAAACCTATTTACATACATCCATAGTTGCATCGAGTACCATCTGTACAGCATATTATACATATCCTTAGCACCTGCTACTACTTAGTCAGTGAAGAAGTAGGTGTATGCAACACCAGGTATGTCTGCCAGTTGCTAAATACTCCTTAAAATACTCCTGTTTCTCAACTGAGTGTGTAGCTCCACCTAGTAATGTGGTAATTCTTACACTTTTTGGTCCCCATGGTACTGAGTTCAAAGGCAGCTGGCAGGAACAATTGCAAATATTTTTATAAAACAGAAATATAGTTTGCATGGAAATGTATTGTTAGGCCACTGTTGTCATGTGCTTACCATCACTCAACTATCTGTTTTCTTTGTTTTGCTACATGGCACATCACACAAACAGAAAATAAAAAAATAAAAATGTACAATATTAAACTGCAAACAAGTGAAAAATACATGTGCTGTCACACAAATCTAACACCCGATTATCCTGGTGTGACATTTGAGGTGCATTATAGGGCTTGCCTGGAACATCCTGTAAGACATATGTTATAAAGTAGGGGATATGGCACAGTTCACATCACTTGCACAGGGTGTTGTGTGTTGGTCATTACAGACAGGAGTGACAAACTAATGATAGACCCCACAGTTTTTCAATTCCCAAGCCTTGCAACAGCCTTCAGTAGAAAGTAGTGACAATTGTATACTCTCAACTATTTACATATCCAATCACAATATACATCACAAGTAAAATGTAACATTTCTACAACAGAAGTACAAATATAGTAAGCAATAACTTAGCTATGCACCCTCAGCATCAGACACTGATTTTGAATCCCTGAATCACAAAGATGGAACACAGAGATCTGGCCCAGTTATCATCACTTGCAGAGAGTGGTGTGGGTGGGGCAGGAAGCCAAGGCTGACCCAAAAGCTTGGTAAGTGTTTTTGAGAAAGAAGGCACACATTTAGGCCAAAATAAAAAAAGGGAAGATAAAGAAAGGGAATACCTGTTTTGTTTGTGTGTGTGTGTGTGTGTGTGTGTGTGTGTGTGTGTGTGTGTGTGTGTGTGTGTGTGTGTGTGTGTGTGTGTGTGTGTGTGTGTGTCCTCCTTGTGAAACTAGTATATGCATGTGTGCATGGACACAGCCAAGTGGGGTGCTGACTCTACTTCTTGGTCTGTTGGACAGATATAAACTGACCTGTCTCTGCCAGGAGTTGTACTGGTACATTACCATCCAGAACCATGCTCAGATGCATTGACCACTGTCTGCTGGATGAGCTTCCTTCCTGGAAATGCCCAGGGCCATGACCCCTGGCTTGCCATATCTGTGTGTGGACAACACACTCACTGAGGAACCAGTGGAAGTACTGCCACTATGGCAGTGTGATCTGGAACTGCCACATTGGTTGACAGCAGGTGAAGTTGCTGTCCTATGCCCACAGAGATGCTTTTCCCCTCCCTGCTGATGTTCCATCACAGACACTGTTTTTTCCAACATGTCATGTATGCACTCCATGACATCAGTAACATGGTGTAGGCATTAATACATTTGTCTGGACAAATGATGGGAATGTGCCTGTGCCTTTATGATAGCCCTAAACATTTGCTGAGTGGTATGCAAAGTGACACCTGCACCAGGTGGTGGAGTAACAGCAGGCCTCTTCTGAGCACCATTATCACTCCTCCTGTGTGGTACCTCAGCCACACTTTGGCTACAGTCAGACTCAATAGGCACTGAAGCCACAGTATCCACACCCCTAATCAATGTCCTCACCCTGAACCTGTCCAAAATCTGTGAGCTCAGTGGACTAGGTAAGCATAGGCCTACTGTCTCCATCAAAGGTCAATGTAGGGGGTGGCTGAATGTCAACCTCTGAGTCAGATTCAACTTCTGCCCACCGAGAATTTGCCCACAGTTCCAATGTAAGAACCACCTGTGAGAAAAATACAGAAACACAGGAATAGCTTAGTAACAGAAATACTACACTGCAATATATGCTAGCAAAGTAGCAATGCTGTCAGTATTACTGAAAGCTGAACAGTATGGAAAACATGACTTAAATACAAATTACACTTTACAATATTGCTTTATATTGATCGTCACTTCTGAAATGACAGTATTTTACTTTCCAGCCACAGATGGCAAGTGTGCCTGTAGGCCAGCAAGAGGTAAGGTCAACAACACCACAATCAACAGTAACACATTGTCCCCTCAATAGCAGAAATCAACAGTTACCCAAGAACATGGTTTACTATCGCAAGCTAAGCTTATACTTGTAGCAATCTTCTAACCACCAAAACAAAAACAGATGTTTCACAAATGACTATTACATTTAAATGCCCTAACCTGTACAACACTATTAAACTGTTCAAATAACTAGACTTACCTGGAAGATCCTCCTGTGGTGTGGTTGGTGGAGGCAGGTCCTGCTGCATTGATGGTTGACCTGGAAGAAATTAATCAAGAGGTAAGGCCAATAAAACCATATTCAGCACTAACAGAGGTAGTAATACATTTGCACATTTAAAGCTGCAAACAACACAGATTTATACAATAATGCGACTGACAACTACAGGTTAAGCTTATAATAGTAACAGTCTGCAATCCCCACAAACAAACAGCTACATGTGACACACACTTAACTTAATCATTCATTTCTCTTCCAGCAATACACAACATTATTCAACAGTACACATAGCAAGGCCTACCTGTAAGCTCCTCCTGGGATGTTGACACACTGGCACTCACATGAAGGGAATCTACCTGATATTGTTGACATTCTACCTCATCGAACTTTAGAAACACAAGACAAGTTTTCTGAAAATGGGCTTTATTGAACATTCACATTACTGGACTTTTCCTCCGGGAAATGATACACTTGACCACCATGGGGACATTTGCCCTTTTCCCCAATATAGTGCAATCTCTGAGTTGGTATATTTACTGGGGGGGGGGGGTGTGGGAGGTGCAGCCCCCCACTTGGGTTGGCTTGATATGCTTCAGTGTGTTTGTTTTGCCATGGTGGCCAACTATCTCCTTTCCCAGAGTAAAATTCCAGTGATGTGAACATTAGATAAAGTCTATTTTTGGCAAAGTCATCTCATGTTTCCAAAGTTTGATGATGTGGAATTTTGACAATGTCAGGTAGACCCCATCAAGGACATGCTGCACATCAGTGTCTTTGGAGTTCTGGCTGCTCCTGAGATCAGCAAGGAACTGCTCATTGGGGTTAGTGGTTGTTGCATAGAAAGGCCTCCACCTGTACCCATGAAGACACGGCCTACTGTAGCAGCTCTTTCTATGGCAAATGTTATCAAGTCAGGGGCCCTGTAGCACACCTGGTCATACATTCATTGGTGGCTGCCCATGGCCTTTACATTGGCAAATACTTCTTGCCATAATGTTATTCAATGGGCTCTACCCTGCCTGCCAGTTTGGAGTAGAAACACACCATGAATGCATAGGCCATCTACTATGGCCTGGTTTTCCCCATCAGAAAATGGTAGGTGTTGGGGATTCACACTTCTGGATGCCATAGCTGTACTTGGCTTGAAAGAAGACAGATCCCGGATATACATAAGTATCACGTAACTACAACATAACTGTTTATAGATGCAACATAGAAGGTAGACAGTCAGTATTCCTCAATGGAGAAACATACAGAGGTCAATATATGGGAACCAGTAGCAGGCAGGATGCAAAACAAAGCAACTGACTATTGAAACATATTCTACTTAGTGCCATGACACTACTTCACCTTAACTATCATCCCCACAAAGGTACAGGCAATTGCCAATGTCAGGTAACATTACATCTTAAAATTGCTATAAGTGCTGTCAATGTTCTTGTACATGAAACATTTTTAGATATTTGACACACATCAGTCTAACCCATGTATTTATCTGTCTTGACAATTATGAGTAACTGTACAATGACTTGACAACTTTGGCCATGCTATCATTAGACTTGTAAGTCAGAAATAAAGATAACATTGGAGAACACTGTGTTTCACAGAATTTTGAAATGCAGTCCAGCAAATGCTATATGTAGGTGATAAAAAATAAGTATACCTTGTGAGAATGATGACTCCTCTGTAGAGAAAGCTTGGAAATACTGGTTGGAAATACTGCTGGTTCACAATGTTCAAAACATATAGAACTAACAAGAACTTGACTAGCTACAGGGTTGCCCTTTTATAGCTTATAGATTAGTAATGGAGTGCAGCTGACAGTGATTGCAGTTTTGTAGGGGAAAATCACAACTACACTGCAATCTGCCTTACATCCACTAGGTGTCATCTTCAATCTACACAGATGTTACTTGTAAGCTTGGAAATGTAAGTCAGCAGCAGATTACTCTCAGAGGGATAAGGACATTGTTTTAGGTTGTATATGTCATAGCATCCTTCTCAGCCTTTCAAAGACATGCCTCTGTAGTTCCCATTATGTTCTGTTTTGCCTGTCTGAGTGCAGCAGTGTCCAACAGGACAACTGCGCCCTACCTGTTGTTACAGGTCACATTGTAGACCCTATCATTTATAGCACTTCACATGGGAGAGCAGTTATTGATTTTATGTGTGTATGAGGTATGACATGGTAATATGTTGGAACTATGTTAAGTATAGATGTGTACATATACTGAATATATGTATGACATATTTTACACATGTCTGTTTGTTAACTGTGTACTATAGTCCTATAAGTATTCTACTATCTGGACTGCCATTGTCCCCACAGTTTGATAACAAACATACATAAATGCCTATATATAAAATGACCTAGATATTGACACTGGAGTTGTGATTACAAACTGAAATATTAATCATACAGTATATGTTCACTTTAGATTCTAAAAGCCATAGGTAGGTATGTTGCTTGACTGTGGTCCCCCTGCACATTCATGGCCTACTGTAAAACAGGACACCCAAAAGCAGCTGTTAGAGTATAACAATCCAAATTTGTATGTTCCCGTATCAACTGTCAGCACAGCTATATCTTACAGCACTGTAGGTAAACATGAGCAAAACACCAATACAAGTGTAATCATAGAATTTGCATTAACTTCACCAAATACATGCAGTACCTCTAAATAATACAATCCTTTCTCTTCCACATAAGAGATTAGAAACCATACCATGAGATATGTGAAGAAATTAAAACCCAGGGCAGTGTAATTTATATGGTACGGGATGAGTTCATGGATGGATGGATGGTCTTCAGCACATTGTCTGAACATGCACTTGTGTGATTAATACATATGCAAAAGTACTGAATCTTATAACTGATGACATCAGCAGACTGTATATAGGGCCAAACACATGTCCTACACGCAGTAGTTAAATGCGCAATGTATTGTTACAAAACAGCTTTCTTATACACAGTTTTCTCTAATGGGAATAGAACTCCTACTTATATAAGTACAGAGACTATAAACCATAGCAAAGTACATGAGCGCAGCAGCTCAAGTCCTGTTTAGAGTTTGTCTGACAACACTTTATAGGCAATGACATCAACAATGTTTCTTAAAGAGAGGACAAGGATAAACCATGCTGTTGTAAAATGCACTAGCTCATTCTAAGTAGCAGCTCACTCTCACACACACTTTACTGCAGTGGGATTAGAACTCCTACCTCTCTAAGTGCAAAACCGATAGAACTCAGCAAAGTATGCAAGTGCCACACAGCTGAAAGCTAGCTTGGAGTGTGTCTGACAACACTTTATAGGCAATTGCATCAGCAATGTCTCTTAAAGAGAGGACAAGGGTAAACCATGCTGTTGTAAAATGCACTAGCGCATTCTAAGTAGCAGCTCACTCTCACACACAGGCACACACACACACACACACACACACACACACACACACACACACACACACACACACACACACACACACACACACACACACACACACACACTTTACTGCAGTGGGATTAGAACTCCTATCTATGTGTCTATGTGCATGGACTGCAGAACATAGTACTGAATGCAAGCGCCACAGCACAAGTTTGATTTCTGTAGGAGTGAAGGTCAACGTATAGCAGCTGACATCATCAGGCCATGTGGGTGACAATCGGGTAGGAGATCTGCATGAAGTGGATGTGCCCCACAGCACACGTTTGAGTTCTCTAGAAGAGCAGGTGAACGTATAGTAGGGGACAGCATCAGGCCATGTGGGTGACAATAGGTTGGGATATCTGCATGAAGTGGATGTGTCAGCTTGTGCAAGTATCAAAACAGTGGGGCCTTGGTGAAGTAACTGTAGAATATCAGGTGTACTTTGCTAACTAAACACATACTCATAGCTGCCCACAGTGGGAATAGAACTCCTACCTATCTAAAGTCTACGGACTACATAATACAATACTTAATGCAAGCACCATGGCATAAGCGTGATTTATACCACACTGCAGGTGAACTTATTGTAGATGAAATCAGCAGCCCATGTAGTGAAAAAAGCTTGTGGGTAGTGTAGTGCCGATGTAATGAAAAACACTAGTATTATATGAGGCTATTAACCTACAAGCAGTATTCTGTTAATAGTTCTATTAGTGTAGCAACAGGAGTACCCTTATTTACCATACTTGGATGTTTAATATTAGCACAGCATGGTTGTGAGCACCAACAAGTGGACCTGTCCATGTGGGAGCACACTACAGTAAATGTTACTGTTGGTAGTGTGATTGATACATCTTTGGAAAAAGGAATGAGTACCCAGTGTTGTACTGATTTGTGTTTGAGAGAGTTGGAAGGTGGGTAACATATTGATGCATTGTAAATATAGGTGATAGAAGACTTAATCTGGACCTTATGATGTAATGTTTCCAATGTGATATCCAATATAGATCAACAATGAAGCATCATATATACAGTCCCATACCACAGCCTGCAGCAGGTTTGAGCGATGGTGAACAAAGTGTATATGCATATGAATTACACCTCTTTGTGAGTAGGTAAGCAATGCACAAATACAAGATGTCTACCAGCGGAGTCTGTACTCCAGGCCTAGTTTTTGCAGTGACCGAGGGCAATAAGTAAATATATCTGGTTTCTATTTTTGGCAGTCTGCTTCCTTGGTGGTCTTGTTTGTCCAGTTTTAGTGATGTGGTGCTCAATGCAAAATAAATAGATAAGCAGAGCCAAACATGGCACCTTTTTTCCACTACAAACAAGGCAATGGCCTTGTTCTTATCAGAAAACATGATGTGTCATGTTTGACTATGCTCAGACAATTTACCTCAGGACTGACATGTAACAGCAATGGACATGGACATCTCCTACATTCCTTATCCCATAAGTAAAGGAAAGTGAAACAAAGAAAATAAGTGACATGCGTAAAAGCTGGGTATGTTAATAACAGTAGAAAATAAAGGTACATATTACAAATGTCTACTTAGTGTGGGATTTGAAACTGCACACTCATGCATTTTCAGAACACAGGATAGATGCTTAATTCTTCATTGCCACAAGAACAGCTATGTACCACACTAGTACAAGTTTTATTCACACAATAATGTGCAACACGATGTACACTGCTATACAGATGAGTTGCTGGTATGGGTCAAACAAGGGAACCCATTTTTATGTGTAGGGTGGGAGGCAAACCTCAGTTACTGTTATGTGTTGAAGAAGCTTAGCCTGTTGTTAGCTTGGTGATCACAGCTGATATCCTGGCATGGCAAAATGAAATATATATTATTTTCTCCATGTTACTTGGTACTCTCTTTGTTCTACAGCCTGCCTGTAGTTTGATCTTGGGAATATTTTTGAAGTCAGAGACTGCAATGTGTACATTACATTACAACTGTTGTGTGCAATGCTTTACCTTGGCAAAGGTATGGTGCTACACTGGGGACATGCTGTGTTCCTCATTACCTTTGAGAGGGCTGACTGTGTGACTCTGTAATGGATGAGGCATACTACTTAGTAATGGGAACATGTAAGTGAGGACATTTGCTGTGCTGTGACATGTTACAGTTATTTCTATGGACATTCGACACTATTTACCTTATTACTGTAGCAAGGTAAATGAATCAATAATATGCCATGATATCATTAAACAATCAGCCCAGGTTCAGGAACATGCCTCTCATGAAATGTGGACAAAGCCATAAATAAAAGTGGGACAAAAGCACTACGATAGGGACACTTGTTAAATATTGTTCTTACAAACTAAGAATGTTGATAGAATATCAGGTTTTGCATTATAATGAAATTTATGAAGGAGATGAAGTCTGAAACTCAGCTGTCTTTCATCATTTTCTGACTTCAGTCTTTAATGATTTGCCAGTAATCTTCCATAACAACACAGATCTTTATGAAAAATGGACCAAAAATATAAGGCCAGATTCTGGACATCGTACAAAAATCTGTCCAGCTGAGAGGAATGTTTGTGAGGTACCTTGCAATTGCAGCAGCTGACAACAGTTTTAGTTCAGGGATGACTCTGTGTGATGCATGCAGTACACAGGCAATACATGTGAAGCTAAAGGTTGTGTGAGTTGTCTGACATACATTTGACTACATATGTATGTGAATAGGAGAAAGAGATTAGGAACCTAGGTGTTCAGTGACTGTGCTCTGCATTATCTCTTTAACAAATCAAGGCCATAGTGGGCACAGCTAGCTCTTTTACATACAAGTAAAGTAATTGTTCTGCTGTCACATGTTATGATACTTTCTGGACAAACACAACTACATTTACTTGATTACCAAGTTAAGCAAGTCACATATATAGTATATTATTATTACAGAATTCGGTGTAGGGTCACCAGTTACCTTGCAATTGCAACAGTAGACACAGTTTTATTTTAGGGCTGACTCTGGTGCAGTAGGCGTTGGTGGGGCGGCATGGTATCTTTCCCTTTGCTGATCCTGCTGTAGCTGTTTCTGCAGGATTAGATTGTATAGCACAGCACATACTATGAAGATTTGTGTGCATTTAAGTGGATCATACTGCTAGGCTACATTGGATGTATCTAGGCAGATGAGCAGTGACTTCAGTAGGCCAAACTCATGCTCTAGGATGTTTCTAGTTTGAGTATGTGCCTTATTATAGTGTTCCTTTGTGGGTGTTTGTGCACTTCTGATGGGTGTCATCAGTCACTGCTCCAATACATAGCCAGCATCCTCCAGTAAATGTCCCTGTGGATGTCCCCCCTAGCAAACATCTGGTACAGACGTGATGTATGCCAGATACCAGAGTCATGATAACTGCCACTGTTGCCAGCACACACATTCAAGATAATTCTCTGGGCATTGCACACGACTTGGCAGTTGATGAAGTGGAACCCCTTGTGGTTATAGAATATTCTATACCACTCACCAGGTGGTGCCTTGATGTGTACATGAATGCAGTCTAGAGCACCCAGAACGTCAGGGTAGTGGGCTACCCTGTAGAAGTGGACCATATTGCTGGCTCTCTCCTCAGACCTTCAAGGGAAACATGTGCTCAATGGTTTGCATGAGCATGGCATCCAAGAATTTGTATACGATTCTGGATGCTGATGCCTGTGACACACCCATCATGTCCCCAGTCTTTAAAAGGTACCTGTAGATGGGTTCCCCTCAGTTGGCTCTCCGTCTGAGTTGAGGGTGGCAGAGTTCACAGAGTTCCTGTAATGTGTCCCTGTCCACCCTGTAGTGCTCTACAATCTCCACATCATGTAGCATGTGAAATGTCAGCCAGGGCCTGTACACTCTTCTCTTCCTCATCCTAGGCCTATTGTCATCAGCACCAGCAGCCTCAGCTTCAGTCTGTAGTGCATACATATGGATTAAAGCTGCAGCAGCCCCTAGCATAGTCTCAGATTAAAAGTTCTTGACTCTACTATAATGGTATTGCAGTAGGCAGGAAAAACAGACTTGAGTCTACCTGGCTGTTTTATAACATGTGAAATATCACTATAATGAAAATCATCTGCTTCTGCTGTAATTAGCACTTATGAGACACACCTTCTACTTACTTGCAAGTATTAAGCGTAGTTTCAGTCATTGCTGTGCTTCATGCCACTATGTGCCACTAAGAGCCCCTGTGCACCTCTGTACACCCCTGCACACCCCTGTGCACCTCTGTGTACACCAATGACAAAAAAATAGTAAAGAAGAAGATTGCAGGGTCTGTACTTCAGTGCTGCACCATCTGTACTCCAGCTCAATCATATACATGTGGTGCTATAGAAATAGTTAAAAAACAGTTAGCCAGACACCTGCTACGTATTCATCATTTCCCATGATTGCACTGACTGCTGCAGTGGAAAAGCACTGTAGAAGTCCCTACACAAAGTGGTCTGCCTACACAGTTACATGTTTTAGTGATTCAGTAAATCAAAGGTGTGTGGACATCATTGGCATAGTAACCGTGTAGAGAGGCCTTCTTGTACATGGCTAGTAACTGTGTAGGCAGGGGGACTGCAGGGGAGAAGTATGCATAACACAAAAGGGACAACCATTTTTTATCACATTTTATTGTATTCCACAACCTACATTCTCAATATGTCTACATTACAGAGTCAATGCTGTTTTTCATGCCATTTTATATTTAGGATGTATAAACTACTTACGAGTATAGTAGCATGGGAGTGCAGCGAGGCTTCCATTTACGACATGACATTTGGTAATTATTGTGAACACTGTTGTTCACCCTGTTTTGGAAAAGAATGACTAAATATATATTAATGTGTATGTTTTTACTTGTTAAGGTCAGTTGTGTGCTGATGTGATCACTTTTGCGGGAGTGCAGCGAGGCTTCCATTTACGACATGACATTTGGTAATTATTGTGAACACTGTTGTTCACCCTGTTTTGGAACAAGAATGACTAAATATATACTAATGTGTATGTTTTTACTTATTAAGCTCAGTTGTCTGCTGATGTGATCACTTTTGCTTCTGTTGGTATCTGTGTAGACTCCTTTCCACAACTGTATTCTAAAAGTTTTCAAATACATCTCCAGGAGCTAAGCAGAGTCTACACGGTTGCTTTATAGTTTATTGAATCACTGAGGGCAGCTTTAAAGGAGTGATTTGTATGCTACAAAAGCTACATGGACTCTAACAGTGTGCACGTGCAAATGATTGCGCTCCACTACACAACCTTTACTGAATCGAAAACTGTTCATGTCCACGTATGCATCGGGCTGTGATGGGCACACAAAATAAATACCCATGTAAGGTTTATTGAATCTCTTGGGTCTGTCTCTGTCTGTGCCTGTCTGTTGTCAGTCTTTCTCTCACTCACCCTTATAAAGAATGTTTATCTGCTCACTTTCTTGGATGTGATGCTCCACAATTCACCATCAGTTGACCACTGCACCAATGTGAACTCTACAAAACTCCACTGATGTATCTTCACTTTCCTTGACTTATAAAAGTGTAGAAAGCTTAATATTTAATTGGGGTCTTGTTACTGCTATAGTTCACATTTGTAAGAATTAGAATATAATTTTTACGTATATATCTTATACATTTTAGATAGATATATTGGGCTAGGGATTAACTTTTTAACACATTGAGTATTAATTTAGCACTTATGCCCATATAGTTTTGGGGCAAACAGTTTTTCTATTAATAGTTTTTTAATATAATGTCATTTCTGTATGTTGTGTAGTAGAATTGATGCTTAATTATTTCAAGATGTCTTTAGTCGAGCGGTAGGCTAACCATATGTATGCAGGTATTATGGTTTTAATTTTTAATTTTTGTTGAATTGCTGAGTTTTTTGCAATTAACAAATTGCCGATAGTTCGGAGACACAATTTAATATTACAGGACAAAAGAAGGTGTCCATGGATGATTGTAATAATAATAATAATAATTTTAAATGTATTTCTGTATAAGTGTCTTAATATGTAAGCTTAAGCGGTTTTTAATGATGTGGATTGAGTGGCTATAGTGTTGTTATATATTTTCATATTTTTTATATATATATATATATATATATATATATATATATATATATATATATATATATATATATATATATATATATATATATATATATATAAAATGTATTGTTTTAAATTTGTTTAATTGAATTAGTATAATTGAATTAATTTATTGTTAATTGGATATCATTGTGAAAGTGGAGGTATATAAGCAGGAAGTGTTATTATGTAAATTTTGTCCGATGAAGTTTGGGTATTAGCCCATTCGAAAGTGCTTACAATAAACGGTTTTTGGTCATTAAGTGGTTCGTGCTTTGCTGCTGGTTTCTGTTATCGCTTTTTTGTTTTCACATTTGTAAGTTACTTATTGATATCATCTAAAGTTTCTAGTTATGCCTCCAGAAAATCCTCAGAAATAGGCAAAATTCTAATCTGTTGATAGTGTTTTTATTGAGGGCACCATAAGCAATATTTAGGCAGTAATATTCAGACTTCAGTTTCATATGACTGAAGTGTAGGGTTCCATTCCTGTTTGGGGTACCTTTTGTACGTAGGTAACATTTTTTCCATGTGACCATATAAGTTGTCCAGTTGTTCTGGTTTCCTTTCACATCCTAAAAACATGTTGTAAAATGAGTGACAATGCTATAAATACTCAGTGTGTTTGTGTGTGTGTGTGTGTGTGTGTGTGTGTGTGTGTGTGTGTGTGTGTGTGTGTGTGTGTGTGTGTGTGTGTGTGTGTATCTGTGTCTGTCTGTCAGTGTTTGTATGCAGCCTATGGACATACTGGCTTCCTATCTACCATTAGATCTCAATAGGAAAAAGCCAGTATCAGAGAAGGAACTAATAAATGAACAAATGAAATTACACTTTTTTGGAAAGCCTGTGTAACCCCATAGAGTATTGCCTGAACTACAGCTCTGCTGACACTTATAAGCAAATAGCATCAACAGATACAATAAACTGTGGAACATCAAAATGGAGTCTCCCAGCTAGCAGACCAATGACCTTAAGGCAAAATGGCCGAGCCAACGCATCTGGTAACGTTTTAGTCATAGATGATTCCATAGTGATACACACAGGTACACCACTTACCAGGCTAAACAAGGACAAGGTGATGGTAAGATGTAATATTACATGTGAGGATCTGGAATGTCACCAGAGCCTTCAAGTCCTTCACCCAATGTACACATATAACTTGGTCATTGAGCACCTGGGTGTGAATGACTTGAGACAAACCTACTTGAATCATATGAAGAGAAACATGCTTGCAACCTCAGAATATGTAACTGAGGTTGGTATGAAACTAGTTTTGAACAGCATCCTACCATTAACAAGACTGATGCCACAATACCAACAAAACACAATTGACTTTAATCATTGGCATAGCGATTGATGTCATTCTAAGGAGTCCAACAAATCTTGACAGCCTGAGACAAGATGACTGATAGCCCTATATGCTTTGCTCATGCCTTTTGTATATTGGCCCAAATATTTTCTTCCTTTGGTATGCATTGATTTGGTCATACGGCCAATTGTCAAACACAACATGTTAGACTGCAGAATGCCAGTTTGGCATAATTGTGAATGCAATTATGTCGAAACACCAAACATCCCCCCTTTTTGACCCATGGTAGCGCTTGTTTAGATGGTAGAGCAGTCAGAAATGTCGCATTTTAAGTTTTATACGACATTCTGACCTTTTGACATCTAAATCTTCGACATATAAGTTCGAAGAACACCCTGTTCGACAATTGGCCATATGACCAAGTCCATGTAAACCTCTTTCTTCATAGTGCCTTCTTTAAGCAAGATTACTTTCCTTAAACTACTGACATAGTCAAACAAAATCAATACTATATAAATGCTAGAAGCCTAAACAAGAAGTTGCTTTCCTTACAGGCATTCCTGATCATTGAAAATGTAGATATCTGGATGGTTACTGAAACATGGATACCACCCCCACAGTACCATGTTTCAGTGTCCATCACTCTTTGAAATCCACAACTGAAAATGACTGTGCTGTTGGAGGGAGTGTGTCTATTTTCCTTAGAAGTCAAATCACATCTAGACTCATAAAGCAGTGCAATGACTTAGAACTCCTCCACATCCTACTTACTGCTGATAGAAATGTGACCTGCATTGTAGCTAACTACCATACTCATTCCATGTCACTGAGCAATATCTGAACAAATTAGAATTCTCCCCCATTGAGCCTACCAATATTCTTACGGGAGATTTCAACTGCCATCAGGTAACTGGGAATCCTATTATACCACAAGTAAGTAGGTACAGCACTTCCCAGATTTCATAAATGCAACTCCTTAGATCAAATGGCTCAGGTCTCAATTCAGGGATCAGAAATATTAGATAAAATCCTCACTAATATAATCACCCTAAGCTCTATACTTGTAGTTGTCCCAAGTTTGGCCAAATCTGACCACAATTCAGTAATATTTACCATGAGGGTAGAACCTGATTTACCATCAAACCCTTTTGTCTTTAGAGAATATTCTAAGGTAAATCTATTACAACTAGTTGATGATCTAATGCAATTTAAACTACCCCCCATGATCCCATTTCACTAACTGTAACATTCACAGACAGTTTCTATACTCAGTAACTTAAACCACAAAGAAGGATGGAGTCTTCAAAGCCGAGTGCCACTTTAAAATCCTTTATTCTAAATAGCAACATTAAGTGCTTTCATCCACAAAATGTCAGGACTTCCTCGGAACAAGATACAAAAGAACTATACCCTATTTATATACCTCATAGGCAGTTCTAATTAATTCAATCAGCCAGTTGAAAATGCATATCCTTAAGAAAACACTGCAGCCCTTCCAGCTAACCATAAAGAAATAATAAAAAAAAAATTACAGTACCCAAATTACACAAAAATATTTATTTGAATTGTATCATATATTCTTGGGGTGGATTGAATTTTGTGTAATTCTTTTGTATCTTGTTCTGAAGAAGTCCTGACATTTTGGGGACGAAAGCATTTAACATTGCTATTTACAATAAAGGATTTTAAAGCGGCACTCAGTTCTGAAGACTCCATCCATCCATGTGGTTTAAGTTACTTGGTTTTGTGTCTTTTGTCTTTTATCTTTTATGAGTATCTATACTCACCTAAAAGCATGCAATGAGGCATCTTTTATCCTCAGACACAAATACCTTAGTATAAATAGGATATACAGTAAGAGGAAGAAACATACTGTCCTTATGAAAAAAGTCTAATACCCCAACCTCTAAATGTGAACTCATAAAGATTAACAGCAAACTCAGAATCAAAAGTCAAATACTCCAAAGCTAAGTATGTACTGAAAATTGGCTTCTCTGCTGAAGATCATCAGAAAGCCTGGTTCAACTATATCAGAAGCTTTAGAAGCAATGCCCAGTGATGCCCTGAGTTAGTACATAACAACAACACATATGCATCTCCTGATCACATAGCCAATATATTAGTGGATAAACTTAGCTCATGCTTTACACCCTTATCTCTCCTTACCCTTCCCTCCCATATTAACCTGCCTCAGACCCCCCTCACAAGATCATTTCCAAAAAAAGTTAGATCACTTCCAAAAAAGTTTTGACAGCTCTCTCCAAGGCCACAAACACTAACTGCATTGTTCCTGACAGTGTACTAGAATGACAT